>NC_142616.1:53642500-53945530 GCF_059453375.1 Lepisosteus platostomus
TTTGTTTGGCTGAATAAGAAGACACCCTAATGGTTCATTGTTTTAAAAAATGTCATGGACACTAAGCCAAAATTGAAAAAAATCAATTTTTAATCTCAAATCAAGCAATTAAAAACCCTTGAAGTAACGTTTTTCTTACATATACTGTAATTAAGCATATAGATATAAATTACAACATTTCCATTCTTTTGGTTAAATATTGTCCTGTTACTTGCAATGGATTTCTGAATTAACTCTATGGTTTCTATAACCTGTGAATAGCTGTTTAATCTTAACTCTTATTTTTATACTTTTTCAGAATTATAAATATTTTGTATATATCACTGACTGCTCCCTTCTTTTTAAAAAAAGGGTGTTTAATATGATCAATGCATGTTTTTAACTGTTTCAATCATGGTCCATCTTTAAAACGCCATTTTAGGAATGTCCATGTGTTTGCATATTGTGCTAATGCAGTCAGATATTAAGTGTGAATGAGTACCCAATAGAGCAATGAATTTTGTATTTGACATTGTACACTAGAGAGCTCAATACTGCATCAAAATATCCAACATGATGACTTGCATGCATAGTCTGGATTAGTACCTCCAACACTCATAAACAACTACAGTTAGCAGTATCATTAATGAGACTAGATGTTCAAAGATGTCTGTGGGATGGTCTTCTCAAAAGAAATGTATGGTCATCTGTCTGTCCTTTTGGTTCAGTAGTTGCTGCGAAACATGTTTCTTACTAGTGTTTTTCACCACTACTTTTAACTACTTTTGAATAACATACTGTAGATCAACATACAGAAGAATGCCTGGTCTTCTATTATTTTATAGTCCATACCACATACTTGACAATTCCAACTATTTTGGGCAGAATGACCCACTTGTATAGAACATGCCAGTATCTAATGTTTTGATAAGACAGTGTATACTGGGTTGGCACTTAACTTATATAGAGGACAGTACAATAAAGATCATACTGAATAATGTACTAGAGACAATGACTGTTGTTACTAACAATTGATGAAAATGAAGGACAATCTAATTGAAGAGAGGTCAAATTATTTTTATAGCAAAGTCAAAAATGTATTTTAAATTACTAAGTTTGAAGGACATGTACAGTATGCTATAATAAAAAATAGATCAACATTACTCTTTGTCAAGAATTAAACACCTGCTCTTTATATGTTGATGGAAAAAAGAAATGCAACACCTCCATTTCCACACTCTGGCCCTCCCATCTGCCTGGAACAGGCGAAGAGTGATTCATCCATGAAGAGGACCTTATGCCACTGCTGACGAGTCCATCACAGCCTCTGTCTGGCCCAAGCCAGTCAGGTGTGATGTCTAGGAGGTGTGAGCAGAGGGCCTCTGACAGGTGGCCTTGCTCTAAGGCCAGGAGCATGGAGCCTCACTGTCCTGTCAGTGATGTGGGCATTGTGTCTGCCGGAAGTTTCAGCAGCAGTACGGGCGGCAAATCTGAAACGATCTCTCAGCTGGACCAGTCTTATGTGTTGGTCCTGGTCTGTGTGGTCACTCAAGGGCTACCGGATCTTGGACGGTCATCTGTCCTGCCGATCTTCTGAAAGCTTCTCCGCAGTCGGGACACAGTGGAGCAGCTTAATCCATAGTATATGGCAACACAGGCATATGACATGCCTGCCTGCAGCATTCCAATGGCCATCTCCCTTGCTTCTGGTGACATTTGAGGCATTATGGAATGCAAAGAAAACTGAAGTGTGGCCTTTATCTTGCAGTGACCTAAGTTTTGAATTAAGGCCTTTTTAAAAATGACTTGATCAGGCATTGTTTCACCTGGACCTCGCTGGGTAAAAGTGCACCTAACGAGCTTTCGTGTAATTGGCAAGTTGTAGTGCCTCACTGCACAAGCTATATTACTGGTCAGGGGGCTTAAAACAAATTGACACCTTTTGTGAAATAACGTAAGCAATAAATATTGTATTCTCATTCCATAAATTGTTGCGTTTCTTTTTTCAATTAGTATGTATAAAGGAAGTATACCAAAAATCATGCAATACAAGGGTTTATATCAGTATATGCCTTTGTAGTGATTCATATTCGTTCAGGGACGCCAAATATGTAATGTTAGTGGCTCTCTGAAGGCACCAGTTCTGTAGGGTTTGGGCATTTACTGAGACAATTATTAATTGTAGCAGTAAATCACAAAGTTGATTCTTTTGATGGCTTTAGAGTCCAACCATGCGATATAACTCAAACAACGCACACACACAGGTACTAATACACGAGGATACATTTATTAATACATAGAATATGCCTTAAACTAACAGATCTTATCGAGAGGGTTATCAGAATACAAAAGATATATATTCAATCAGTTACGAAGTGTTACATATATCAAGAGGACATACGTTCAGTATATCATTCATTAAGACCGTTTCATAAATGAACTTGGTTATAACTTCTACATTAGATACTCGAAACAAGTACATAACTCTTAGGAATTAAATTGATATCAACTGGTTGGGATAACAATTGAATTCTTGAGCTGTAATGCATTGAAGTTGAATACTCATCCAATCTTTGGGGATTCAGATCTCCTGCGGGCACAAAGAAACAGTTGCAGGCTGTTGCTGTCCAATCCGCGCTCTCTGGCTCGGTGCCAGGCTGTGCTGTGCGGCTCGCGACGGTGCGTTGCTGATGCTCACTGACCGGCTAGTTAGTGTTGGCTTTAACTAGCAAAGTTTGTGCACAGGAGAAAAGATGACTGTGGGTCCCAGCAAGTCAGGAAGAGGACCGGTTCGTTCCTAATGAAGAGCTAGTTCTGAATAGTGATTCAGCTGTCCACAGTTCCGACCTGTTCACGAGGCCTGCTGCTGGTTACTCTCTGGCAACCTCCACTCTAGACTCTTAGAACAAAGGAAAGTTCTGGCACTCGGACACACTGGCCGTTCCGTGGTTGTCCGGGCTGAGTCTCAGGATGGTCAGGAGGCGCGCTGCGAGGATGTCCTGCCCTTGGGAGCCTTTTGCTCCTGGGCCGTCCTGCCCTGGAATTCTCCTTTGAATTCCCTTTAGAACAGTCCACAGAATCCTCTCCAGAATCCCTTCTGAATCTTGTTGAATCTCTGTGTTGCCTGTTTTTACCTGGAGGAACTTCAGCTCATTGATTGGCTGAAAGTTCCATGGGCATCAGAGTCCCACGTGGGTTACTCGGCCCTACCAGTCCCTGATTGGTTGATCAAGGTGAGATATGAGTCACTTACTCCTGGCACTTAGGAATGCAATCCAGATGTCCAACTCGCACTCCCTAGACAGATAGGCGCCTATGGATGACCATTGATCATGATAGCCAGGCTTAGCTAAGTGCATCCCCCTTTGGGAGCTGGTTTCTTATCACAAGAAAACATCTTAAATCAGCTTGCATGAATTCTTTCTCTGTGGCTGCACCACAGAGATGAACAGAGAAATTAGGCCTAATTTGGGAAAGCTCAGAAACACTTAATTCTGCCTTATTAATAAGCCTCACCGCTACATATCCCCCCTTTTTGAAGGCCACGAGGTCCCGAGGCATTGTTGCCTTCAAAACAAAACAGAGTTAAGTGATGTCCCTTTCCATTAGAACATTAATCTTAAATGTCTACATTACTCCTCGAGAATTCATACCGGAACCAGCATTGGATACAAACAGGATGAATAACATCTGGAGTATGTATAAACACGGTAGGAGACATTATCTAAGTCTAGGAATTACACATCAGGAAGTTCACTGTCAATATCTGATACCTCTGTAGTAGATATTTGGGGAGAAGTCACTTCCTTTCTTTTGACATGCTACCTTTGACTCATTCATGCTACCCAGAGTACATCTTGATGCGAGAGTACAGCATTCAGAGTACACTGTCAGTCATGATCCAACTACCCGGCAGTAGTGTTACAATAACAACGGTTCCTGTTCCCAGCCCTCCGATAAACCACAACACCTGTGTTGGGTATCTGCTAGGGTGGTTTGGAGGTTTGTTCCATTAAAGCAAACTAACTACCTGTACCTCTTCAGGGCTTACTGTTTCTTGGATTTCTATCCAATTCAATAGTGTGGCACCTGAAGGCATCCAAGACCTCAAGTTTGGTCTTATATCGTCTGGTTCCAGACCGTACAGTGTTAAGTTACCATGCTGTACTATGGCCTCCTCGGGAACTTACAGGAAAACTGTTTGATTAGGTAGCTGCATTGCGGTAGCTGTATCATGCCCGTCACAAGTCATAGTGTCAGTTAAATGTGGTGTGCTGACCAGCCATTTACTTCCCACCTGCTCTTCATGGGGTCCATTAACCTCCCTCTGCTCGTTAGTAGCTTTACACCCTTCATTGGTGAATCGTTTAGACACAGCCAATGGATAGCTTTGGTAGCCATACCCATCTCAAGACTTGGAACCGAATTCAATCTTGGATTGCCTTCTGGGTGAGCTATGAGCGATGGGGTTAATGTCACATACTCCTCTACTGAGAAGAGTGGAATCAAGTGGGTTGGGAATTGTGCCATGGCTAGACTGGCCACAGTGGCACTAAACTCCCTTAACAGGTCTTGTGTCAACATTCTGGCCTGTTGCACACAAGCATAAACCCACTGTATAACACCAACAATCATGTCCACTGTTTGGGGAATAAGGTTTAACCCTGTTGCATAGGAAGTTGCCTGTAGGGTTTTCCCTAAGCTTTCCAACTTTTGCTGCTGTCGATACAGTCTGTCACTACCCTCTGGCCTCTCTGACACCTGCCTTCTTGGGGCAGTCAGGGTGAGAGTGCCAGTAGCACACAAACCTACCAGAAAAAGCAAACGTGCAACAGTGGCGGCAGCAATCAGTCCTCCCAAAAGTCTTTTCGGGTGGCTGATCCCAGTCATCTCCTTCTGAGTGACTGTTGCCTTTCTAAGCTGGTGCAGCGTGTACATGGTGTCTTTCTCAGTATGCCATGTGGCATCTTGGGCACCAACATCCTGGAAATCTGGGGAGATCTGACGCAGCTGCTGATGCTGCTCCTCCTTTTCCAGGGCATTTGCTTTTTCGATTTGTTCATGCCTGTGCTCTAGGAACCCTGCAGGGGGTGGTGCAGTGGTGGAGCATGCCTGACCCTCGGCTGAGTGGTCATCTGGAGCACCTGAGTGATCTGGGATTGTTATCCTATTCTCACTGTTCAGGTCCACCCTGCACACTTCCTGATTGAGGAATCCCTCTATCGGCATGTTTCCAATCGTTTGCTGGGGGTAGGTGTAGGACACCTGCTCGCTCCCCCCTTCCCTCGCTAGGGGTTCAGGGAGCTGCCCCGGCACTGGGATAGCTAGTTCACTGTCTTTGAACTTACTATCACTCACCAGGCCCATGTCAGTGCAGGCGGGGATTCTGACACCTCTCTTTGCGATGTCCTGCACTGGCAGGCGGGTGACTTGACCATCCAGCTCCAGTCTGGCTGAACCACTGTTGGTCAGACTCAGACTGACAGACTGAGCTGGTGGCTGTAAGAAAACCGGCTCGGCTTTCATTCCCTGTCCCTTCTGGGGGACTGGGTGTGTTGGAAACCCTGCCGTTGAGGCAGGAACAATCAGGTCAGTCTCACTCACTACCTGGTAGTCGTGAGAAATAATGTTACCTGACTGCAGGTTCCCTGGGTCAAAGCAGAGGGAATCAGCATCTGGGATCAGGTGTGTCCACAGCGCAGTAGTCTCAGCGTCCAGTTGGACCTCCTGTCTAACCTGTGAATGTTGCACCAGGGGCACCTGGCGGTGGCCCTGTGACAGCTGCTCAAGCAGATCCTCACTAATAGAGGACCTCTCAGGGCTAAGGGTGGGGGCTACATCACCAACCTGCTCTCCTGCCATCTGGATCCTTTCCACCACTGCGGGGTGGTGGTCCTGACCCCTCTTGGGTGCCAGGGTGCACAGGGAAAGCTCCTTTTCATCGCCAGGTGGGGAGATCTGCTCCTCTTTAGGGATGTAAAAGGTGTGTGCTTTACCTGGTGGATCAGGCGGCTGCTTGGAGCACCGCTCCTGTGGCAGGGAGGCTGTTGAGACCTCGGCCGGGACACGACTTCCCTGTATATTCGGGGAACAAGAAAATATTTTTATTTCTTGTCCAGAGGGAACAGAAGGAATCTCCGCATGGGCTTCTGTGTTCGGTGGGCACTGTGTGAGCACAGTCTGCCTCTTGGCCCCCCTTTCCTTCTGTACAGAAGACTTAGGAGCCTTGACCTGTTTCCACACTTTGCCTTTCTGGTGATCCACCAAAGGTTCCTCTCTGAGTCGCATGCCCTTTTCTTTTTCTACCCGTTTGAGCTTGCCGTGTGACATCAAACACCTTTCAACCTCAGTGTCAATCAGTGTCTCACTGGGTAAGACATCTCCCATGGCAGCCTTGAGGTAAAAGCTTCCTGCTTTTCCTCTCTGTTTTACTGCCTGCTCTGTGACTTCAGGGGTGGAGTCAGCACTCGCTTGGGAGTGGCTGACCTTATCCAGGCAGGAACTCTTCCGCTCAATCAGATAGACTGAGGGAGGGAGAGGGGGCGGGTCTCCGCCTCCTCCAGTGGAGAGTATCAGCTCATTCACGTTTCCGGCAGCCTTGGGGAGCGGTTGTCCCTGTCTTAATAAAGCTTGTTCAAGCCTGGCCAGGCGGGCGGCTACTGAATCCTTTTGTTCAGCTTTATCTAGCCCTTTCCCTCCCCCGGTGTTCTCATGGCACTTAGGACGCTGGGTGCGGTCCTGTGTGAGTGCTTTGGAACGGGGCTTAGCCAGCTCAGGAACCTGTGCTCCTTCGAGCAGGAGGGAGTTAACCCTGCTGGCTCTGACGGCGAACACAGTCGCTTTAACAGCTTTTTTCTCAGAGCGACTTTGGACATCATACTCCCAGGCTTTCTGCACGAATCTCTTAATATCAGTCATTTTCATGGTGTGTGCATCTGTATGCATTAAGATCATATTTCTGACTGATGGGTGGAGATTCGCAATGAATAAACCCTTGAAATGTGTGTTCTCTTCGCAACCCTCATCATTTCGCCCTGCAAAATAAGTTCGTCTAAGTCTCTCGTAATATTCGCGAGGGGACTCTGCTCTCTCGTGCTTAATGTTAAGTGCGGCGGCTATCGCGGCAGTCGGGTCAATAAACGCACTGTATTCTTCGATAAGTGCTTGACATAGCTGCTCAAAGTCATTACAGACTTCTTTCATCTGCCTAGCCATCCACTCATGTACAGCTCTGCTGGTAGTTTTCCTGACCAGAAACACTTTCTCCTGTTCTGTGGCGTTTGGCAGGTACTGCAGGGTATACCTGAGGTCTTGAATATAACTCTTGATATTATTCTCTGACACTGCGGGGTCAAATCTCTCTATGTCCTTCGCTAGCTCTCTCAGAGAATGGAGATTTATTCTAGCTTCTCCGCTGACGGAGATATGGAAGAGATCGTGGTCAGACCTGTCGCTGCTAGAGAGAGTGCTTAATAGCGACTCGAATTCAGACCTTTTAGCAACCATCGTTAAACTTAAAGAGTATTACTTTTAAGTACGAAATTACAGTTTTACCACAGAAAACCACAAGATCAAGTATGCAATCAACCCGGTAGATCGCAAAAGATCACAAAACAATCAAGCACTGCTTAAAGAGCAAGGGGAACTTTTTTTCCTTTCGGTTTTCAGCACACTGTATTGTCGTGTATGAAACCCGCGGCGTTTTATATGAATTATTCGCTTGGTTGACTCATTTCAGTCTTGCCACGCCCACCCAGGGACGCCAAATATGTAGTGATTCATATTCGTTCAGGGACGCCAAATATGTAATGTTAGTGGCTCTCTGAAGGCACCAGTTCTGTAGGGTTTGGGAATTTACTGAGACAATTATTAATTGTAGCAGTAAATCACAAAGTTGATTCTTTTGATGGCTTTAGAGTCCAACCATGCGATATAACTCAAACAACGCACACACACAGGTACTAATACACGAGGATACATTTATTAATACATAGAATATGCCTTAAACTAACAGATCTTATCGAGAGGGTTATCAGAATACAAAAGATATATATTCAATCAGTTACGAAGTGTTACATATATCAAGAGGACATACGTTCAGTATATCATTCATTAAGACCGTTTCATAAATGAACTTGGTTATAACTTCTACATTAGATACTCGAAACAAGTACATAACTCTTAGGAATTAAATTGATATCAACTGGTTGGGATAACAATTGAATTCTTGAGCTGTAATGCATTGAAGTTGAATACTCATCCAATCTTTGGGGATTCAGATCTCCTGCGGGCACAAAGAAACAGTTGCAGGCTGTTGCTGTCCAATCCGCGCTCTCTGGCTCGGTGCCTGGCTGTGCTGTGCGGCTTGCGACGGTGCGTTGCTGATGCTCACTGACCGGCTAGTTAGTGTTGGCTTTAACTAGCAAAGTTTGTGCACAGGAGAAAAGATGACTGTGGGTCCCAGCAAGTCAGGAAGAGGACCGGTTCGTTCCTAATGAAGAGCTAGTTCTGAATAGTGATTCAGCTGTCCACAGTTCCGACCTGTTCACGAGGCCTGCTGCTGGTTACTCTCTGGCAACCTCCACTCTAGACTCTTAGAACAAAGGAAAGTTCTGGCACTCGGACACACTGGCCGTTCCGTGGTTGTCCGGGCTGAGTCTCAGGATGGTCAGGAGGCGCGCTGCGAGGATGTCCTGCCCTTGGGAGCCTTCTGCTCCTGGGCCGTCCTGCCCTGGAATTCTCCTTTGAATTCCCTTTAGAACAGTCCACAGAATCCTCTCCAGAATCCCTTCTGAATCTTGTTGAATCTCTGTGTTGCCTGTTTTTACCTGGAGGAACTTCAGCTCATTGATTGGCTGAAAGTTCCATGGGCATCAGAGTCCCACGTGGGTTACTCGGCCCTACCAGTCCCTGATTGGTTGATCAAGGTGAGATATGAGTCACTTACTCCTGGCACTTAGGAATGCAATCCAGATGTCCAACTCGCACTCCCTAGACAGATAGGCGCCAATGGATGACCATTGATCATGATAGCCAGGCTTAGCTAAGTGCATCCCCCTTTGGGAGCTGGTTTCTTATCACAAGAAAACATCTTAAATCAGCTTGCATGAATTCTTTCTCTGTGGCTGCACCACAGAGATGAACAGAGAAATTAGGCCTAATTTGGGAAAGCTCAGAAACACTTAATTCTGCCTTATTAATAAGCCTCACCGCTACACCTTGTATTTGACAGGATAAAGATCACATCCATTAAGTAATAACTGATTCTCTACCCACCTAGCACATACAGTACAAAGCTTTGTTTGACTTAGCTGGATGTTTGGAAATCACGTAAGATGATATCAGGGCATTCAATGTACACAAGTGACATTTGGTATGCAAACAAGAATGCTAAGGCATATAATGAAATTTCAATAATTTGACCTTATACAGTATGTTGCTTTGTGTCATGTTCTCCTAAAGGCAGTAAAATCACAGAAGCTTATCACTTTCTTTATATACATTAAATTGCATTATTTTCTCTTATGTAGGCCAATTGGTATACAGTATATTCAATATTTTGATAACTAAAATGTCCAATTTACGTTAACTTTCCACATATTATGTACTGTATGTTCATATGTGAATTCTTTTCTGCTTAATAGTTTATAAAAGTATTAACAAACTACTTCAGTATACTGTAGCATGAATGCATAGGATCTCATAAAAATTAGGTGGTTATTTCCTTGTTGTTTCTCACTTGATTTGATTATAGTTTTTTCTTAGGCATGAGCATGATATTGACTTAAAATATACTCTATAATGATAGAGTATATAAACATACAATGTAAGGGCTTTCATAACTTGTTAGAAGAGGGGCTTGTTTGTAAGGAGCTTTTAAATAGGAAATGGCTTTTCTTAACAATGCAATTTTTCATTTTTATCTCACACCACAACTCCCTGTTTTATATTATGTATTACCTTTGCCAATGAACACTGAAAAATCAGATGCGATTCCTTTGTGGAAAGGGCTCATCAATATTCTGACAAACTTGAAAAATTTTCTACACCTCTCAATATGGGTGTCGAGAATGTATATGTTTATGGAATTCAACTTCTTTATTTTTACATTGACTAATTTATTGGAAATGATCAATCTTAAACTAAAAAATACATCACACATAAACTCTTTGGTGCATGTGTATATTAATGTTTATGACAGTCGTCAGTGAATTATATAGAGGAGAACCCAATTACTTTTTACAAAGATCAGTAGGGTCTATATTTCCCCATACTTGAATCCAGAGTGGTGATTACAAGGACTTTTGCTTTATTTCTAGAATTGATTAGAATGAATCTGTAGCTAGCTTGTTTATCCTTGGCAGCTAAAACTGTGAATTGCAATTTATCAAATAGTATTTCATGGTGGTACTTTGTTGGAGTAATGATTCAGTTTTGCTTCAGTGAATGTCCATTCTGTGCTTGTGTATACATAAATAAGTTCCTGGTTTTTATTTGGTTTGGTTCATATAATGATTAACGTTATATACTGTATAATGACTAAAATTATGACTAATAAAATAGTGAATATAACCAATAATAATTAAAAGTTCTGTAACCAGGAAGACAGACAGAAATCCTAACAGAAAAGATGGATGTCCACTGCTGGCATCTGGATGTGTAGCAGAGAGATCTCGAAGTTACAGGGCATGGTCAATCACCCAAAGTAAGATCTACCAATCAGTTATGTATAGGGTGGGTACCAAAACTATACTTGATAGCATATCATGTCTTACTTTAAAATCAAGAACCCACCACAATTTTCACCAGTTAATTTACTGGCTCTCTCAACCTCTCCATCTAAACTGACAAACTGATGTTTTCAGCCAAGTTACTGCATATAGTCAGAGTCAGAACTTAAACTTTTCTCGCAGATGACAGGACAAGAGAGTGAGTCAGTAAAGTATGAAATTCTTTATATACATTAAATTCTGTCCAAGATAGTCTTCCCGAAACAGAAATATTGTGTTCATGCTATTGTTTTCACCTGATTTATGAAATTAGACAGTTGGACCCTTTCTTTTTGTCAACATCCAGAATATCAGAGCATATTCTGAACGAAGCCATACCGAACCAAGTTCCCATTATGTCTACCTTGTGGTGCGACTCCAAGAAGACAAACTGTGTGCAGACTGTTGTAAACATAGAAGTCAGCATGACGCTACTTTGGCAGAGCTGTCTTAGCTCTAACACAAGAAAAAGTGCTTTCTCTCTCTGTCTGCAATGGGATCCTCCCAGCACAGAGAAGCTGCCAGGAAGCTGCCAGGAACAAATCCAGACCAGCTTACTTACGAAAAACTCATCAAGGATGTTTGGACAACAAATCTCTGAGTATAAAACTTCATTATTCACATTATAGTTCTTAAGAGTTGAACTATTTTTCCAAATGCATGTTTGATGTTTAGTTTACGATAGTGGATGCATACTTACTTATGTCTGAGAATATAAATATGATTTAGTTATATTAGACTGATAGAACCAACAAGCTAGACTGTAACACATTATTGTGGATGCATATTTTAACTTTGAAGTTTTTAATCCCCGAGCGAACAATCAGCTATTGTATCAAAGCAGATCGTTTCACAAATATATTCTCTTACGTTAATTGCCTGTTATGCATGTTTTGGATATATCAATTAATTGTATATTGTGTATTTAGAATCTGTGTGGGACTATAAATGATTTTTTGGCTCCTAAAAGTCATCAAGTAAAATCATAATTTACTGTCACAGTTTCTGATTCTTACAGCAAATTAAAACCCCCATATCCTACATTATGTATTAGAAAAAGCTGCAGTCTCCTGAGTTCATAGGCTACATTTTTATTATTAAACTACAGAGATGGCAATAGATTTGTGAAAGTTATTTGTAACATACTGTATATTTGAGATTTCTCTAACTACCCATGGACATTGTGGATGACAGAGGTTTTTTAAGATTTATATTGAATACACCAGTACATATACTTTTAACTTGGACATTAAATAAATTCAATATCGCACTTGGTTTATCTAGATGAAGACCAAGCACTTTCCTCTCTGCCACTGATGTTTCAGGGTAGCTGATTACTTGTTGCATGTAAAATATTTTAGAGGTCCTTGTTACAAAACACTTTTGGAAATATTTTATGTGACAAAATATTTCCCAGTGACAAGTACCCAAATTACTATCATTCTCCAGGAACAACAGTGTTCATTAGGGGTTACTTTTTGGTAATATAATGAAGTAGAATATTAAGAAAAATGTGAAAGGTGAGAAATCTTTTATCTGTGACCTCTCATCTACCTGATCGGGAGATCCATAAAACAATAACAAGGGCATCATGTGTCTGATAGAATATATCCCTGCTCTTCCTATTCTAAAATAAAATGGAAGCTTTTCACAGAATTTGGCCTCACCATATTGGGAAATGGAGTATTATTGCCATATTAGCTGAGTGTTTCAGAGAGCTTACAGATATGGTTACAAATCAACCCATGTAAATGTAAAGTATTCAAGTGATGTTTTTATTGCTGCTGATTTATGGATAAAACCAAATTTCATTGTAACAAAATAATCTCATTAAGAATGTTCTATAGCCAAGACACCCAGGAGCACTAGTTAAAGCAATTATAAGGTAAGTCCTATACTGGTACATTAATTACTCTATAAATTCAATTGCACTTAACAACAGTTTTATTAAGATACATTACATCTTCTGTTAAAATTTCACTTGTTTTAGTAAGTGTAATGTAAATAAAAGTAAAAGTAAATAGTTACAAAGTGAAAGTCTTTGAAACCATCAGATGCTTTTTTGTGAATTTCATTAACTTTCGTAATGATAGGTTTTCTTTAAAGCTATAGATTTTAAAGATGCACCTTCAAAATATACTTTTGGTTCAAGGAGAAAGTTTTTTATACTACAGCAAAGAGGAACAATGCAACAGGTGATAGTGAAAAGTTAGATTATTTTTTTATTTAATAGTGAAAAAAAGTTTACGTTTCTGAAGAATATCCTTGGTAACATCTTGAACCATTTCTTGGTCCTGAGCTGACACACCTTTGCACCATAGTACTCTTATTCAAAATCCCTGCAGCTTGTCAGGTTGGGATGAGTACTCTTATGACAGATAGTGTGTTTTTATATCTGCTATGCACAGATGGAGGTCACTTTCCACTGTGACAGGGTTATTGATTGTCATCCTGAAGAAAACCAGAAATTACCAACAAAGGTTTAGGACTGTATGGCTATCCAATTTATTTACAGTTCACAATTTATTTATACACATTCAGGTATGTATATCATAGCTTCAGATGAACAGTTGGTTAAATTAGGAATCCGTTTTTTAATTCTTGGTTGTTATAGGTGTTCACTTAGACATGAGTCTAACATGGCTCTTATTTTTGGTTGTTAATGAGAACAAGAATGTTTGTTCCAATTCAACGAGAACAAGAATGTTGGTTTCAATTCAGTCTTTATTTTTCATCTGTCTTTTTTCAGAAGTTAGTACAGTATATTTAAATCAGAAGGAGGTCCTACCAACAGTTAACAGTGTTATGCCTATTGTCTGACATTCTCTTTATATCATGTCTAGCTTTCGTCAACACCTTAACCAGCACCTTTTCTACATATGAAATGTCCACAAATACTTTCGCTTTTTTTAAAATAACTATTATGTTGTTATACAAAGATATGTACAACACTAATGTTAACTGCATGGTTAAAAAAACAAGCTGATTGGAAAACATCATTAAAGTAATATAACATGGACTAAAAGGGATATGAATGAATCTTTACACAGACAGGTTTTAAAAAGGTTTGTTATAATATTGTAAGAGGACCCGGGGAAGGGTCATCTCTAACAGGTATTTCCGAAATGAAACACTGGAAATGCTAGAGATTGACCTTAGCAAGATGGCGAACAACGAGACACAGCTGAGACGCATCAGGAACCTGAATATAAGTGGCCCAGAGGCAGTGAACGGGGCGGAAGCCGGTAAGGTGAATGCGTTTCGGAGGAAAAGAGTGGAAAGAGGTGGATTTTAAAGATCGGGCTAACGAACGACTGCAAGGAGAACGGTTTATGATTTTGGATTACGGACACTGGTTTAGGATACATCGCGGATTGTCTTTATTACGAACTTTTGGAACTCGGAACGAATCAGGACTAAGGGAACGGATTACGGACTGTATTCGGAAGACAGGTGTTGGAAGAAACGCCACGGATCGGAGGACAGTAAAGTGTGGTGTAAGTACGACCTTCGTTTACATAAACTATCCCCCGGAGACACCACAATTGGTGGAGGATGCGGGCAGCTCCCGCTCGGGTTTGAGAATCGAAGAGAGCAAGTTTTTTTTTTGTGTGTGTGTGCGGGTTCCGCTTTGCGCGTGTGAAGAAACGCTATGGAAGAATTACTACAGCAGTTGTCTCAGGCCACCCTCGCCCAATTCCAGGCATTACAAGGACAACGAGAAGCTAACGAAGCGCAACTGGAGGCGAACCAAATCCAAAAAGAAACCAACGAACGAATTATAGAGGAGCAAAAATTAATACGCGCAGAGTTGTGCAGGTTAAGGGAAGAAATCCGGCAGGCCCCGGTAGCGGGGAGAGGCACCGCTCAGGAAGAACAAATTATGCTAGAAAAGATGACTGAGCTTGATGATGTGGAAGCTTATTTAATCACCTATGAAAGAACGGCCGCTCGAAATGCATGGCCCAAAGAACAATGGGCTGGGAGAGTAGGTAATGGGTAACCATGGCGATAGGAGCAGTCCGGTTCCACAATTGGAGCTACCAGATGAACAAGCCTACGAGGTCTCAGATGTTTGACCTGGTACATCTGGCAAAGAAATGGCTCCAGCCAGAAGAATTAAACCCAGGACAGGTGGTAGAAAGGGTGGTGTTGGATCATTTCGTGAGGAGTCTGCCTGTGCACCTGAAAAGAAAAGTAAGTGAAGGGGATCCCCAGACCCTAGATCAAGCCGTGGACTGGGTGGACAGACACCATGCCACAGAGGCCCTGATTAGGGAGAGAAAAGGGGACTTTCGGAGGGAGGAGAGAAGAAGCCCAAGAGTCTGGAAACCGAAATAAAGTACCGGCCAATAAAGTATAGTGATTATCGGGAACCTATACAGTTAAAAAAAACCCTTAGGGGGAAGTCTGACTCAAGGGCCCGGCCATGGGAAGAAACCCGGCGATGTTTTAATTGTCAGGAAGAAGGGCATTTAGCCAGCTATTGCCCTGGCCTGCCCGAACCCATGCAGGTAGACCCCAGAGATGAAGCCCTATGCAACTACCTTACAGCGGGGGTCCCGACCCGCGAGGATCCCCATCTTACGAAACTCGAGATAGAGGGAGAACCCATTGAAGCCTTATTGGACTCTGGCAGTGCGGTGACCCTGGTGACCCCTACAATACTTCCGGGAGGACTAGAGATTCCAAGAACAAAGGGAATACCTATTACTTGCATTCACGGGGACACCAAAGACTATCCGACGGTCGAATTGAGCATCTCTACAGAACAGGGGACCTACCGCTCAACGGTAGGAGTAGTTGAGCAGTTGCCATACCCTGTCATACTGGGACGAGACTGTCCCCATTTCCTCCAGATTTGGAACACGATCCAATCAGCTAGGCCAAGACCCATCCCCTGGCCGGAAGACAGTGGTGACGCCCCTGCCGACGACCCTGATGAGACAGACCCACAAGAAAGCGGAATTGAACTTGGAGCTAAGTTTGGAAATATGGAACTACCGAACTGGGAACCCTCAGAACGTCGGGGTAAGTTTGGGACAGCCCAACTAGAAGATGGGAACTTGAGACATGCGTGGGGACATGTCAGGAAAATTGATGGGGAGTGGTGTACTGATCCTAACACAGTGAGTTACCCATATTTTATGACAAAGAATAATCTCCTTTATCAAGTGCAGCAGAAGGGACAGGAAGAAGTGGAACAACTCCTTATTCCCCGACCTTACCAGATGAAACTCCTCAACTTGGCCCATAGCCACCTCCTGGGTGGGCACCTGGGGGTAAAGAAGACATCAGAGAGACTCCTCTCTAGGTTCCTTTGGCCAGGGATCTATAAGGCCATCGAGAAGTACTGTCGGGAATGCCCCGAGTGTCAGAAAAGTGCGCCACAACCTTATTATAGGAACCCTTTGATTCCCCTCCCAATTATTGAAACCCCCTTCGAACGGATTGGGATGGATTTGGTGGGGCCCCTGATCAGAACCACCAAGGGTCACCAATACATTCTATTAATAGTAGATTATGCTACCAGGTACCCCGAAGCCATTCCGTTGAGATCTGCCACCGCCAAAAACATAGCTAGAGAGCTAGTACAACTGTTTGCTCGAGTCGGAATTCCTAAAGAGATCCTAACTGATCAAGGAACACCTTTTATGTCGAAAGTCATGCGAGACTTATGTAAGCTGCTGGGTATACAGCAGATCCGAACCTCTGTTTATCACCCTCAAACTGATGGTCTAGTAGAACGTTTTAATAAGACCCTGAAAAGCATGCTTAGGAAGACGATGCAAAAGGATGGAAAAAATTGGGATCAGCTGCTCCCGTATCTCATGTTTGCGGTTCGAGAAGTACCGCAGGCTTCGACTGGATTCTCCCCCTTTGAATTATTATACTCTCGGAAACCACGGGGCCTATTGGACGTGGTCAAAGAATCGTGGGAACATCCACCTTCCCCTTTACAAACTATCATTGAGCATGTCGAACAGATGAGAGAAAGAATAAAGGTTATTGTTCCCTTAGTAAAAGAAAACCTGGAGAAAGCCCAGGCTCAACAACAACAAATTTATAATAGGGGAGCAGTTGCGAGGGAATTTCAGATTGGGGACAGTGTACTGGTGCTAGTTCCAACCCCAGAGTGTAAATTCTTGGCATCCTGGCAGGGACCTTATGAAGTGGTGGAAAAGGTGGGGCCAGTCAACTATAAGGTCAAGCAACATGACAGAAGACGGCAGCATCAAATCTACCACGTCAATTTGCTGAAAAAATGGCATGGCACCGAAGTTCTGCTCACCCACTTTTCCCCAGACCCACTGGAAGAAGAAACGGGTGCGGTAGCCGTGGGAGACCTGGCTCCGGCACAAAAACAGGAACTACAAGAATTCCTGTCCCAAAACAAAGATGTTTTTTCCCGGACACCTGGTCGAACCCATCTTATACAACATAAGATCGTCACGGAACCGGGGAAAAAGGTAAGGCTACCCCCGTATCGAGTACCAGAAGCTAAAAGGAAACTGATTAAAGAAGAGGTGGGTAAAATGCTGGAGATGGGAATAATCGAGGAATCCCATAGTGAGTGGGCTAGCCCGATAGTTCTGATCCCCAAGCCGGATGGAACTATCCGATTTTGCAACAATTTCAAAAGGTTAAATGAGATCTCGCGGTTTGATGCATACCCCATGCCCCGTATAGATGAACTAATCGAGCGATTAGGTAACGCTCGATACATCAGCACCCTTGATCTTACGAAGGGATATTGGCAAGTGCCGCTGGCCAAAGAAGATAAAGCCAAAACCGCTTTTGCCACACCTGAAGGACTATATCAATATAGGGTCCTACCCTTCGGTTTGCATGGCGCGCCCGCAACATTCCAAAGATTGATGGACCGAATTCTGAGACCGTATCGGGATTTTGCAGCCGCCTACTTGGATGACATTGTAATCCATAGCATGACCTGGGAACAACATCTATATCACCTGGAAGCAGTGACTGGAGCGTTGCGAGCAGCAGGATTAACGGCCAACCCAAATAAATGTTGTCTGAGGGCTAGGGAAGCCAATTACCTGGGTTATACGATCGGGAGAGGATTGATCATGCCCCAAGATCAGAAGGTACAATTAATCAAGAACTGGCCCAAACCAGCTACCAAGAAGCAAATTTGAACGTTTGTGGGACTAGCAAATTACTATCGGCGTTTCATCCCAGGGTTTGCAGCCATGGCAGCCCCTCTACACGATCTGACGAAGATGAGCTGTCCGGAGAAAATAAAATGGACCGACGTGGAAGAGAGGGCTTTCCAAGACTTAAAAGCAGCTCTCACTTCTCAACCCGTCTTACAGGTACCAGACTTCAGTAAGCCTTTCATGGTACAAACTGATGCTTCAGACACTGGGATTGGAGCCATACTGTCACAGGAGATTGAAGGACTAGAGCATCCTATTCTCTATATCAGCCGTAAGTTGAATCCGGCCGAAAAACACTATTCCACGATAGAGAAAGAATGTCTAGCAATCAAATGGGCCCTAGACTATTTGAAATATTATTTATTGGGAAGACGATTTATATTATACACAGATCATGCGCCGTTAACATGGATGTTGCAAAATATGGATAAAAACGATCGAATTACGCGATGGGGTCTTAGTCTGCAAAGATTTCAATTTCAGACGGTCTATAGACCCGGAAGGAAACAAGGAAATGTAGACGCCCTCTCCCGAATGCACTGTTTGTTTTTTTCTAGATCGCCCGAGGTCGGGGCTGATCTCAGGGGGAGGGAATGTAAGAGGACCCGGGGAAGGGTCATCTCTAACAGGTATTTCCGAAATGAAACACTGAAAATGCTAGAGATTGACCTTAGCAAGATGGCGAACAACGAGACACAGCTGAGACGCATCAGGAACCGGAATATAAGTGGCCCAGAGGCAGTGAACGGGGCGGAAGCCGGTAAGGTGAATGTGTTCCGGAGGAAAAGAGTGGAAAGAGGTGGATGTTAAGGATCGGGCTAACGAACGACTGCAAGGAGAACGGTTTATGATTTTGGATTACGGACACTGGTTTAGGATACATCGCGGATTGTCTTTATTACGAACTTTTGGAACTCGGAACGAATCAGGACTAAGGGAATGGATTACGGACTGTATTCGGAAGACAGGTGTTGGAAGAAACGCCACGGATCGGAGGACAGTAAAGTGTGGTGTAAGTACGACCTTCGTTTACATAAACTATCCCCCGGAGACACCACAATATGTTGACCAGAGTATATTACTGCAGCTTTGAATTAATCATGAATACATTGTGTATATCATATGAAACATGATCCTTATACATTAAACATTGCTTACATTTTTGTTTTTTTTAAACTTTACTTTTGTGCTAAAATTGTGATACCTCCCATACACAAAGCTGTGCTCAACCCAACAAATAAATAAAAGTAATGTATGAATTATCTGGTTCAGTATTTGCTAGTCTTTTGTCTTGTATAGGAACAAGTAATAGGTTTATTCCATGCTGAAAAAAGAAGAAAGAAAACGCAACGTTTTGGCCGTGGAGCCTTCTTCAGGTGTGTGAAAGACAGGACAATAAGCAAAGGTAATGTAGCATAGGAGAACAAAAGCTGGGAGAGAGGAGGAGTGGGAGGGGGGAGCAGCGGACAGACAGAGTGGCCAAGCAGGTAGTGTGAAGTCAGGATAGGTGAAGAGAGGTGTGAAATGAAACCTACAATGAATAGAGAGAATTTACTTAGAGAGAATAGATAGAACCTATTTCTTGTTCCTTTGCAGCCTACGCATGCTGACGCAGCTACCGACCTGAACTACTTTTGTCTTGTATGCTGAGAATAAGTAAAATTGTAGGTTCCAAACATGTACTGCAAGAGGATATGCATTATGCATTGCATGCCTGGAGAAACGTGTGTCTAAAATAAATAACCAATTAATTTGAATGAATTTGGAAAGGTTTAACTTAACTTATTGTGCATATGGTACAGTATGTTCCTTTTTGCTTTAATTGGGAAAGCCAGAATCCTGGATTGGACAGTATTTTTGCATAAACGTGTTAATGTTTATTATTTGCTGAGTAGTATATTACATATATTAGTTCTATTAGTTAGATTAAGTAAATAAAAACCATGCAAGCTCACAAGGTTTCACAAGCTCAGACAGAAGTGCTTTAGAGATAATGAACTCTTAGCATTGAGGGAGTGTGAATACCAAGCAGTGATGAAGCCATTCTTAGAAATAAGCAAATTACACTGCCGGTTTAAGATGTAAGGACACACAGTGTGACTGAAAAATATACTGTAAATAATAGCTGTGTAATATTGCCCTTAAGTATCATATCTGGAAAAAAAATAGTCAACCTAACCATCATGTCTATGGAAGGTTGGAGGACACCCAAGAATTCAACAAAAACATGGGGAAAGCAAGAAAACTCCACACAGAAAGTATCCTAGGCCAGTATCAAAACCAGGACTCCTGAGCTATGAGGCACCAGTGCCAACCCATGTCATTGTACCACTTATGATTAGTTTTACAATATTATTTAATTAAAAAAATTCAAAAGAAAAAACAAACAAAAGTAAATTTCCTTGTTTAGCCTCACGAGAAGGCCTGTGATTGTAATACATTTGCAGCAAAGAACAACAACACCCATGTAAGCTAGATGGGCTGGTTTCTTTGCATTTGTATCATTTTGTCCATTCTTATGTTCTTGTAAATGATGTAATGTCATGCTTGCACAAAAGTGGTTTCACATATGGAAAAACAAAATGTTAACAGTGTTACATGTGTTAAAAACTGTTCATCAATAATTGGCTGTTGCTTTGTAATATTTTTTTCTTTTTGCAGAAGCAAAGCTATTTAAATGGATCAGTTTTTCATGGGAAAAGAATAACTTTTTGTGTTGTAAATAATTTAACCTAGAAGGAATTAAGCCTAGTTTTGGACGGTCATCAATGTGCAGTACATCTCTGAGCTTAAAATAAGGTCTGAGTCTCAAACATTCAGTGTTGAAGCTACAGATAATTACTTTGGGGGAGGGGGACTGATCAATGAGATAGTGAACCACAGTGATTTCAGACCTCATTTTTAATGTAGAATAAAAATAAATACAAATTATTTCTTAACATATTTTTCAAGTACATTTTGTGTGAGACAAAACAACTGTTAGTATACACCTTGCACTTTATTCTGTATGAATGATTATTTATTCCTTAATGCCTACAGTTGTAAAATTGGTTTTATTGATTTTTCTTAAAGTTTCTGTTCTTGCTCAAAATAGATAACAAATTAGACCTTTTTAATTATAGATTATTCATTCATGGTGGCATTTTCCACATACACATAGATTGAGTCAAAAGTTTCCTCACACACAACAACAAAATGTTAATGAATACAAATTCTCTTAGCTTTTAGTTACAAATGTCACGTCTGCTGAAAAGTAAGACAGATTACTGATGTTTTCTGTATATTTCAAAAGTAAACTGATCCATAGAATGTATGTCCATATGGGCACACTTTGTACTGTACAATACATACCTGAGACTTTCCTGAAATCTTTATTTAAATTATGAATGACCTTTTTAGACTTTAATAATTATTTAAATTAGTTTTCACACAATTTTTCAGTCAAAATCAATTTCACTCGGGACAACAACATCCAAGAATTAAATGCTTTGTGAATGTTTTAGTTACTTGGTGAGATGGGTTAACCTAATTAGGTAATGGCTATAGGATGAGGTGGTTCAAACTCCACCAAGGGGTACAGTAGTTGCAAGGTGGAGATGGGGTGGAGGAAGGATGCTTGAGATGAATTCAAAGGGTGGTGTTTGTGTTTGATATGCACTGTACTGTATAGCAAATTTTGTAATGACGGTGATTAGATACACCTGTGTTTGATTGACTTGTTGTCCTTCTCAATCTTCAGTTAATAACTTTCATTTAATGAACATACACACTTGTAATACATTTATATGTATAAACTGTATAAAATGAGTCTTAATTTTAAAGTTTAAAGAAGGGTGAAGAAGGCTCAACAGCAAAAACATTGTATTTCTCCTTTCTATTTTTTAAATGTAGGAGTTTAGATTGAGTAATATAAACAGATTGTTAATTTAGGAGTGTGACAAAGTAATCAAAAAAATATATTAAAAATAAGGAAAAAAAAAACTTAAACAGTTACATAGGCTACTTTTCTTGTAAACTCTTTATCCCCAGACAGTTATTGTTGTCAACTATTCAAGGCACTACATCACCATATCAAATCAACATTTCTCTCCCTACTGTATACAGTCTCTCATGGATGTTTTGTTTGGCTGTATAACCAGACTCATCAGGTTTTAATATAGGAAAAAACAGAAATCCACCATTTTAGAGCTGCATTATTTTCAAGTCTGAACAAAAGACTCAAACTTAAAAGCACAAGACTGACAGCATTAGAACAAAACATTACTATATTTGCCTTATGCCAGCAAACACTATACACCATATTTTGCTTACTTTTGTTTAAACACAAAAGTGAAATCAGAAGGTTTTCATTTGCCTTTCCTGCAATAATGATCCTGTGTTCAAGCCTTTCCTTTGGCTTGAATTTATGTGGTTGCGTGATGCTGATGGCTATATTTGATTGCTTTCTGGTGGGATGTTCAGTTGTACAGTATCATTGCTCTTACATTCTCTAAGATCTTTAAAATTGAGAACTGATAGAAAATGAATAGCTCTGGCTAAAGCTTATTGTTTGCTGTCAGTTATGGAAATATATGGAAGCTGTTTTCCAAAAAAATGCATTTCAAACAAAACAAGCATGCAAGTTTAAATGAAAACCCTGCAAACTCTAGAAACATTTTATTGATTTATAGTGTGGGTATGTTAAAATACATTGAACAACGTAAATGAATGGATCATTCTGACAAGATACTGTAGCGGCAAGGCTTGTTAATTGCTGTGCTTTCCCAAATGAGGCCCCATATCTCTCTTCATCTCTGTGGTGCAGCCACAGAGAAAATATTCATGCAGGCTGATTTAAAGATGTTTTCTTTTGATAAGGGACAGCTCCCAAAGGGGGATGCACTTAGCTAAGCCTGGTTATCATGATCAATGGTCATCCATTGGCGCCTATCTGTCTAGGGAGTGCCAGATGGACATCTGGACTGCATTCCTAAGTGTCAGGAGTAAGTGACTCTTATCTCACCTTCATCAACCAATCAGGGACTGGTAGGGCCGAGTAACCCACGTGGGTCTCTGATGCCCAGGAAACTTTCAGCCAATGAACGAGCTGAAGTTCCTATAGGTAAAAACAGGCAACACAGAGCTCCAAGACTATTCGAAGGACTTTTCCCAAGGGCAGGACATTCTCGCAGCCCGCCTCCTGACCATCCTGAGACTCAGCCCAAACAACCACGGAACGGCCAGTGTGTCCGAGTGCCTGAACTTTCATTTGTTCTAAGAGTTGAGAGCGGAGGTTGCCAGAGAGTAACCAGAGGATCCACCCGAGGTAAGCATCAGCAGCAAGCCTCGTGAACAGGTCGGAACTGTGGACAGCTGAATCATTATTCAGAACTAGCGCTTCATCAGGAACGAACCGGTCCTCTTCCTGACTTGCTGGGACCCACAGTCATCTTTTCTCCTGTGCACAAACTTTGCTAGTTAAAGCCAACACTAACTAGCCGGTCAGTGAGCATCAGCAGCGCACCGTCGCAAGCCACACAGCACAGCCTGGCACGGAGCCAGAGAGCCCGCAGGAGATCTGAATCCCCAGAGATTGGATGAGTATTCAACTTCAATGCATTACAGCTCGAGAATTCAATTGTTATCCCAACCAGTTGATATCAATTTAATTCCTAAGAGTTATGTATTTGTTTTGAGTACCCAATGTAGAAGTTATAACCAAGTTAATTTACGAAACGGTCTAAATGAATGATATACTGAACGTATGTCCTCTTGATATGTGTAACTGTTTGTAACTGACTGAATATACTGTATATCTTTTGTATTCTGATAACCCTCACGATAAGATCTGTTAGGTTTACATGCATATTCTATGTATTAATAAATGTATCCTCGTGTATTAGGACCCGTGTGTGTGTGTTGTTTGAGTTATATTGCATGGTTGGATTCTAAGGCCATCAAAAGAATCATTTTGTGATTTACGGCTACAATTAATAATTGTCCCCGTAAATGCCCAAACCCTACAGAACTGGTGCCTCGTGAGACCACACTACAATACTATCAACTCAATTAAACTTACTTATTTACTGTTTTTATTCTTTTCTTTGTGGTTTTGTATTTACATAACATATAAAAATCTTAGGAAATAAAAGATCTTAAAGCATGCAGTCTGTCATAGGAAATAATGTACTGATTAAAAAATGTATGGGAAAAGGCATTGCAGAGTTCAATACACCACAGAGTTCATAGAGTTGTGGTCACAAAAGTGTTTAATAGTACAAGCTGTAAATACTGTATTAACCTCCCATAAAGAATATATAAACACCACTCTCACTACAAATTTGATAATGTATTCTATAAGAAGTTTTCTTTATTGCATACTTCTAAATATTTTAACTATCACAAAATCATTGCATACTTTGACTTGAGAACTATTTTACTAATACCTGCATCTAGAAAGGGCTTTAACCCCTAGTTACACATTTTCTACCTACTATTATTTCTCAACAAGATATATAATTTGTAGCATTTTTCATTAGTCAAAGGGTGTTGAGATTAATAACGCTGTTAATATATTTCAATAATGAGTTTTTATTCCTAATTATTGACATAATACCTAATTTGTAACAAACATATTTATTACTGCTAAATGTAGATTTCTCTCAAGTAATTGTTTTTAGTATTTTCAATGATGTAAGTACAGAATGTTCATTTTAGATATCTTAATTTATTTAAAACATTGTAAAAAATGTTACATATGTTTAAAGAAAATTATTAAGCTAAAGTTAAACACATAAGCAACAGACTGCATGCCAGAATCTCATCATATCTTTTGCTAATGATTTGCTATTTGATTTCTGTGTAATCCTTAAACACTACTTAAATGCATTACTTTAATCACGTAAGACTAATGTGAGGTTAAAGATTTTAGTTTGCAACTGCTGCCTTTGTGTAATTGTTGTTGCTACTCCCATTAGTAAGATACAATATTTTAGAATCCCATAGATACACCTCATTTCTCCATGCTAGTTAAGGTCCGGTTTTACTAATAAACTGTCATCTGGGTTTATGCTACTAGTAGTGAAAAATGAGCACAAGCAGTTATTCATAAATTACTTGCTATAGTTCTAATAAAGATTCCTTATGCTTTAGATCCAACTGAATTCTACTTGTATTATCTTGTTGCTTTTGGTCCTGTCCCATCATATTGCTTCAGCGAACTCTTAAACATCTCAAGGTTTTCAGCCTCATAACAAAAATGTGCGTCTTTTGTCCTTCTTTTGCACATTAAACTGTTTAGGCATGTGTGTTTCTTTATACATAATTAATAATTAATTTTCCCAGCATGTACAGTACAAATCATCTCCCATTATCTTTCATGTTTTTAAAAGCTTTAAAACAAGAATATGGTACTCTTCTACAATGAGTTCATATGATAAAAAGCCTTGCAGATTCTCATAGTATTTTATGAGATGTCTTAGATACTTGTTTTCTGTTCAATTATATCACTCATTGTATAAAATCCAAAAGTCACATCTTATAAATCTAGTCTCTCACATTAGTATGAGTTGTCAGCAGCAATATCTTGCCTGGAAACCAATCTTGGATAACCTCAATGGAGTTTAGTAATAAAATACTGTTAACATGATTGGTTTATTAAATCAGCTGTATGCCTATTTTCTGGTAAGTGAAGCTAATAAAATGGCATCTCTTCCTGCTGAGGGGGAGTCCTTAATTACTTTAGGGAGAGTGAAGAAACAGAGCAACATGTTGCAAACATTATTTTATAGAATGTTTGGGAGCCTAACATTCTTTATAAGACAGAGTCTCTTTACCTTTCAGGGATGCAAGCTGATAATTAAAAAATAGAAAAAAGGAAAATGATAGGTGTAATGAAAAAGTGGTCATACAATAAAATCTGTAAATATTTTTCATTCATTAAAAGTGTGGAAATCCCCACCCCAATGCTTATAACAAATTCATTAATACTTTGTCTGATTTGGGCCTTTGTGAGGCCAGGTTATGATATTACAGTTCTATAAATCTTTAGGTGTCTGGATGTGCCCAATTATAAATATTTTGGTAGTCAGTTTAGAGTTTTTCAGAAAGAAGTCCTAATGGGGAAGCATTCATTAAGATCCAGCCCAAGACCATTTCATTTTTGTTCATAAGGGCAGGGAGTCTCTCTTCTAATAGGCACATTCATAGGAAAATCACAGGATATTTAGAAAAAAATCAACCACAATTTTAGGATCAACTGCTTTAGGGTTTTTATTTTATACATCTCAGACACTGCCTGTAATTTGTCACAGGACATTTCTTTACCCTCACACCCAGTGACTGATCTTTCAGCAGTCGTCACAAGGGATGTACTGTATTATCTTCCCAGTATGAAACTGTCTTGTCTACAACCAGTCCCTTCGTATTTACCTTCATGCAAAAAACAGAGAATTAGACAAGACTGATGGAAATCATGAGGATGTCCACTTGGTACAATATATAGTAAATTAAACCCTGTTCATGTCACAGATGCACTCAGGTTGTTCCTATTACTTACACTTGTTTTCAGAGTGTTCTGCCAGATGTGTGCTTTCAGATGTGATTATGTTGCTGAGCCCTTGACCGCTGCTGCTCAAGTTACTATCAAGAACTTCTGTAAAAAGTTCTCCTGACACAAGGTCAGCTATTTGGGGGAAGCTAATTGAAAATGAGAAAAATAATCCTTAATTCCTTCTTTCCCAAATCTCATCATTAAAACCATTTAATGGATTTAGATTTTGAAGAGTCTGGAGTCCAACACAAATAATATTTCTGAGTTTTTTCAATCAAAATTGAGTCAAATCATTTCTTGTGATTCCACTTCTAAGAATATTTTACTATGTACAGTATCTCAGGTTTAGTGCATTTCTTCTTGCTGAGTTTCTCCTCAGCAGCTGTCTCAAATGATCATTACAGTGTAACCCACCACACGTTCCTTGGATCTTATTCAAAGTTCAAATATTACATTTCTATGTCCTATTGACAAATAGGAATCATGAATCATTACAGTCTGGAATTGTTCCCCTTGACCACTGAACTTGAAGGTTTTACTCCAATGTTAAAAAAGTAGAATTTAGACTTCAGCCTATTCAGTAATTACTGGCCAATACCTTTTTTGGGGGGAGGGTTCTAGAGTAACATGTGTTTTTTGTTAACCTGGTGTGTGACACGTATAAGGTATTGGAGCATTTAAGATGGAGTTCTGAAGGATGTCTGGGTGTGATAAAGCCTACCAAGTCCTTTAGAACAACAACTACCAAATTTGATTATTTGCTATATGAATTCTGTCAACATTTAGTTTGCAAGATTTGGGCAGTTTAAATTGTGAAAATAAAGAGGTTGTCTTACGGCCATTTTGGTGCAAAAAAATTAGAATTATACTTACCAGATTTTGAGTTATTTTGCCAAATTGATTTGAAAAACCGATACTTTTACAGGCTGCAAATTGACAACAAAGAAAAATAAATGGTAAATACGAGGTTATGTTGTTTTGATCAGGAGCCCCAGTTTCATATACTGTATACTGTATTCATTTTGTCTGTGTTAGATTTATCCCAAAGAAATTTAGAGTTAATTTAAATTAAGTTAGTTTTTCAACAGGAGCAGGTTGCATTTCCCAAAACAGTGTTTACAGTCATACAGTATAAGTTATCACAGAATCATTTCATGTGCAAAAATGGTTTTAGGTCAAAAAGCTTTATTTCTTGATGTTTCAATTCAAATAGTGAAGTGGTTCTTAAGATTTTGAGAGAGACATTTTTTTTTATTTAATGGCTTAACCATCCTAGTATATCTTCTTATTTCTGTCTATTTGTTTTTAACGAACACAAGTGTGAAGAAAAAACACTCGGAACCCTAAAAATACTTACACTTATTACAGGCTCTCTGCCTTGAGTTTTTAGCATTGCATTCCATACATTTCAGAAAGTGTTAATGAGCTGTAGAGTACTGTAGTATGGTGTTAGCACTTCTGCTTTACATCTTCAGGTTCTAAGTTTGATTCCAGCCCTGGGTGTCTGTGTGATGTTTGCATCTTGGAGCTCTGGTTTCTTCCATCTCCTATCCCTCCTAAGACATGCTGGCTAGACTTGATCAGCCTTTCGAAACTGTTGTTTTTTCTGTAGCTCTGAGATGGACTGTTCAAGGGGCGAACAACTGTGTGTGTCAGTCCTGAGTTGTGTCCTATGCTCCTGGGAGAGGCTGTGGCTGGCAGAGCCCCTCACCAGGATAAGTGTCTTATAATGGGCGAATGGTAATGAGCTGTAAACAGCCTTATGTGAGTAAACAAAACCATCAGCCATTGTTTTAACAATTTTATATTGTGCATGGCTCTTAGCAAAGATACTTTTATTCAAAGTCTTCAATGGCTGTCGAAATGTCAAAATGTTTTGTAAATTCTATTTGTGTACAGAATCTGCAAGGAAGCTTAATCTGAACAAATGCCATTATAATGACACTGAATAGGCTCTAATGGAAGAGTGCATTCATACATAGCAGAAAAGAAAATGGAACAATAAATTGCTGCTATTATGCAGTGCGAATTCAAGGCACTAATGTCAGGCACTAACTTTTCAGGCACTCATTTTGTGTTTCAAATATGTTTAAATATAAATCTTTCAATGGATTTTTCATGTGACTGGCTTCAAAAAGACAAATGTATTGGGCATCTAGTTTATTTCTCTATTGTAAAAACGTAAAGCGTTCCAGAAATTATACTGTATGTACCAAACTACAGAGTACTATTTGACAGGAAAGTACTGTAGCATTTTATTTATTACTTATTATTCTTATAAGTCTTTAAAATGTTTATACTTTTGTTATTGTACTGGTCTCAACAATAGCCATGCTAGTCTGATGCACTGGATGGCAATTTACTGTATGTTTGTATATTCAAAACTTTTGTATAGGTTTTCAGAATTTCGCTCTTTTAGAAGTTTCAGTGTACTGGCATTTTTGTTGTTCTTTGATTTGGTTTATTTGCTATTTTCCCTCTCTTTTTCTTTATTTTTTGTGCAATCAAACTGATGTTAACTGTTGAAAAATTACTAAAGTAACCCTGAAGTTTATTAATATATTATTTATATAGTTTATTATAATTATAAATTATAATTTATAACAATAAAAATGAAAATGACATGGTTTGGTCTTTCAGGATGAGCAAATGTATTTAGCAAACATTTGATAATATTTACCATTAGAAATTGTTGAAATGTGACCTCCAGAATGCAAAGATATTTAGAAATGTATTGGCAAACAATTAAATCTTTTAATCCTGATATTTCTGTAAAGGTATTTAATATCATATTGATATGTACACAAACCATTCAGAGCTGTTTACTTTATTTCATGGAGGTCTGGCATGCTATTAGATTGTTAGGGTTTAAATCTAGATTGTTAGATCTCTATTTAGGGGAAAGATTTCTAATATTTGTCCTTCAGGAAATATAAACCCAGTAAATTGATGGTATAGAACTGAATTGTATATTTAATGTCTCCTTCGGGTGCTACTCTATGAAGCTGGACCCAGTGAGCAATTACTCATTTAATATCAGTGTATAAATCTGCAATTTACATAAATAAATGCAATCTGGATAAATTGAATTAAATGCACAGTGTTGATTTTCAAATACCATTTAATGTGTAAAATACAGATTAACAAAAAACATTAAAGTAAAGGTTAAATGTTCACTGCCTCTAGAAAAGAATTAATGATGTACTTTCTTTACACTGTCTCATTAATAGTTGGAATGTAATGAATATTTTTTCTCAAGAAAACCAATGGTGCTGAATTGCATGCATTTGTAATTAATTATCATACCATTTGACTACTACATTCAATACGTGGCAAACATACCCTTTATTAAAATAAGTACAATAGCTTATATAAGCTTTCATGCTGAACAACTACTCAGTTTTTCTTCAATTTTGTGCAATATCATCCAACAAAGTGTATTTGCATCCTATGTTTTCTCTAGTATATAAAACTATAAAACAAACATACGTGTGATTATAATGTTCTACAAAGAGGTCAAGCATTCTATATCCATCCTGCTATGCTTTGTTTTGTTAAATAAACTGAACTATACAACTGTACAGGGAAACAGGAAATGATTGGAAGAGATAATATCTCACAATCTAGTCTTTTAGTGCTTTATCTTTATAGTACTTTACTATCAGTTTATTTGGCGATTCATCAGTCAAGGCAACTTAAATAAAACAAACAAGTCATATAAATACATATATACCACAAGATGTGCAATGGGTAAGAAATTACAGTTTATGAAGAGTAAGATAATATGATTCAACAAAAAGAATAATCAGTCATAACCACAATTAAGAATTGAGAAGTGAGAACACAATTAAGCTAATGAGTGAAAACTATTCCTGCAGCTGTAACTTACAGTACAGTATACATTGCTTCAAATTGAACTCTGAGACAATCAATCCCTATTAAATACTTAGGCTGGATATGTGACACAGTCATTCTTTTGCTGGTGCTTTATCAACAGCTGCACATATCACGTGAATCTGGAGAGTGCAGGGGCCACAGTGAACCAAAATATAGAGCTATCTTTGCACTCAGGTGTATGACTTCTGTTGTACATTGAGCAGTGTGTTTTGTCCTCCTCTGAAACCTGTTGCTGTTCTCTGGTTACACCATTAATGCTCAACTTTGAGTCAGCTTCTAGAAATTTCATATTGGGTTTTGATAAGCAGGAGATGGTGGTTTTTTGACACAAACAATTGGGTATGTCTGACACTTCCAGGGCTTAACTTCTGATATCAATGCCTCTGTATTTGCAACACCTCTTAGTTTGCAAGAGGGAGAAACAACTGAACCCCAGACAGAGGTCTCTAGCCATAAATCCACTGACAGGGTCAAAGGAATCCATCAATAAGGGACCTGCCATGTGGGGAGGTAACATCAGGACTAATCACCACCTGTGAAAATTTGACTTTCTGCACAGCAGTTTAGGACACTGTCTAAACTGATAGCAAATTAACAGCAAAATAAATATTGTGACTGCTACAACTGGTATCTCTTGCCCAATAAGGTTTCTACAACAAGGGATGTTTTGTGAGAAAGTGACCAATTTAATTAAATAATACAGTTGGACAACTGTATTATTGTCAACAGCAGTGGATATCAGTGAATATTCAGCATTGCAGTTGCAACATACAGACAAGCAGACTTCTAAAGTTTCACCCTGTATGTTAAGTCCTGTAGATATGTAGATATGTTTTTCAACAATGAAAGAAAGTGTCTTCATTCATAGAGTGAGGCTATGCAGAAACCTAATCTATTGTTCCTGTGCTCACCAGACATCCATTTACCTAGAGCCTGTAGAAGAAGACAGTTATGACTGGGTCCAGTTAATTCCTTTCCCCAATGAGACTTTCATTAAAAATCAAATTTTCATCAGAATGGTCTGTCCAAACCTTCTACTTTGAATGAGTATTTGCACATCATAACACTTTAAAAAAGTTACTGTTCCAAACAGTTTTGATCACGCTTAATTCAAGAAAGTAATCAACTAATTACTTGTCTATTGAATGTATGAATGTTGATGTTTTGTATGTGACATATTAAATTACAAGGTTGATGATTAACTGAAGTATTATAATCAATGTATTTTAGCCTTGTGTTATTATCATCCCTGAGTGACTGATCAGCCATCTGTATTATGGTAGATTGATTCATAAATATTTACACTAGTGCTTTTTGCACATGTTGTTATTATTATTGTTTTAATAAAATTGTATGTTGTTCTGGGTGACATGGAGGCATAGTTTTTAGCATTGGTATTTCACGGCACTGGGACCCTGGATTTGGTTCTGGACCTGGTGTGCTATTTACATGGAGTGTCTATGTAAATACTTGTCTGTGTCACCATTGTATTGATTGATTCCTAGCAGCCTTAAGGCACTCTGTCCCACTTTCTAATTGTTTCAGCAAATTTAACCATCATATCACTACAAAATGATGGTTCATGCAGCTGTTACAGTTGCATTTGACTGACTTGCATAGTTTCTTAGAGGATCAATAGATTTCCCCCCCAAAACTAGTATTGGTGTTGAGTGCTTTCTTCAATGGGTGAAGCAGACTTATATCAAGTAGCTACTGTACTGTATATCTGTTGCATGTGCTAGAACACTAGTTTCTAAACCTGGTCCAGGATGAACCTTTTATCGTCTGGCTTTTGTTCCTAATCACATGGAAATTTCAAAGTTCAGAGTGTCAAATCTCTCCAAGTCTATCTGCATTAATTGAAATGTAACTAATGGGATTTTAGCAGAAGGCAAAAAACAGTTACATTGCTAATTGGACCTGTGTTTATTTCTCATAATTTCATTATATTTTAAAAGCTGTTTAGTCAGAAATAATGGTGTAAACTCTCAACAAGATGAAAACAGACAGAATACAGCATGTACTGTATGCTGAAATTGTTGGAATAATCCTCTCAAATTAGAGCATTTTTTAAACCCATAGCTAAATGTAGAAACAAAGAAACAAAAGTCTAAACAAGCAAGCAGATCAATTAAAGGCATCAATTAGCACCAGTAATTAACAACTCAGTTACAACAAAAAACAGCAAACACATGGGTCCCCCAGGACCATGGTTAGGAATCAATGGCTGGAAGAAAAAGTTTCAATGAGAATTTACCTATGTAGTGTGCTCTCAAGAGGCACCAGTTCTGTAGGGGTTTGGGCATTTAGTGGGACAATTATTAATTGTAGCAGTAAGTCACAAAATGATTCTTTTAATGGCTTTAGAATCCAACCTTGCGGTATAACTCAAACAACGCACACACAGGTACTAATACATGAGGATACATTTATTATGTTAACCTAACAGATCTTATCGAGAGGGTTATCAGAATACAAAAGGTACAGTATATATTCAGTCAGTTACGAAGTGTTACACATATCAAGAGGACATACGTTCAGTATATCATTCATTTAGACCATTTCGTAAATTAACTTGGTTATAACTTCTACATTAGATACTCAAAACAAGTACATAACTCTTAGGAATTAAATTGATATCAACTGGTTGGGATAACAATTGAATTCTCAAGCTGTAATGCAGTGAAGTTGAATACTCATCCAATCTCTGGGGATTCAGATCTCCTGTGGGCACAAAGAAACAGTTGCAGGCTTGTTGCTGTCCAATCTGTGCTCCCTGGCTCCGTGCCAGGCTGTGCTGTGCGGCTTGCGAACGGTGTGCTGCTGATGCTCTCTGAAGACCGGCTAGTTAGTTTTGGCTGAAACTAGCAAGAGTTTGTGCACAGGAGAAAAGATGACTGTGGGTCCCAGCAGGTCAGGAAGAGGACCGGTTCGTTCCTGATGAAGCGCTAGTTCTGAATAGTTCCTCTATAGAGTCAGCTGTCCACCGTTCCGACCTGTTCATGAGGCTTGCTGCTGATGGTAACCTCGGGTGGATCTTTTGGTTACTCGTTGCAACCTCCGCTCTCGACTCTTAGAACAAAGCAAAGTTCTGGCACTCAGACCCACTGGCCGTTCCGTGGTTGTCCGGGCTGTGTCTCAGGATGGTCAGGAGGCGCGCTGCGAGAATGTCCTGCCCTTGGGAGCCTTTCTGCTCCTGGGCTGTCCTGCCCTGGAATTGTCTCGCACCCCTGGAATTCTCCTTAGAGATTCTCCTTAGAATTTCTCCTACAGGCTCTCTGTGTTGCCTGTTTTTACCTGGAGGAACTTCAGCTCGTTCATTGGCTGAAAGTTTCATGGGCATCAGAGACCCACGTGGGTTATTCAGCCCTACCAGTCCCTGATTGGTTGATCAAGGTGAGATATGAGTCACTTACTCCTGACACTTAGGAATGCAGTCCAGATGTCCATTTGGCACTCCCTAGACAGATAGGTGCCAATGGATGACCATTGATCATGATAGCCAGGCTTAGCTAAGTGCATCCCCATTTGGGAGCTGTCCCTTATCAAAAGAAAACATCTTTAAATCAGCCTGCATGAATAACTTCTCTGTGGCTGCACCACAGAGATGAAGAGAGAGATGGAGCCTCATTTGGGAAAGCACAGCAACACTTAATACTGTCTTATTAACAAGCATTGCTTCTACACCTACAAAATTCAGCCACTGGTTTAGAGACATGGGTGAATCAGGAGGACACTGGTACAAGGGACTGTTACAGTGACAGTTCCTGAAATGTGATCATTCGTGTATCAGCCACTTCTCCATAATCACAAAATTTTGTCTTGAATGAAAAAAATGTCATTTTAAACAAATTAAGTCAAGGATTTAAAAATTGACTGGTGATGTTATAGTCATGGACTACCATATAGAGTAGTATAGGTACTGTAACTGATTAGTGCTGTCTATTTGGAGGTGGCATGCAGTCTGTTCCTGTGCTGTTTGTTGCAGTACTTTTCTTGCCCTTATCCTCTTCCACTACTTTCGTTAACATTACTTTGCAGCAGCAGCTGTCACTCTTGACTGTGGCAGTCCTATTTACCTGAAACCAATTAATTATTGAAAATCACTGAGAATACTTGCCTCATATTAGTTAACATCTAACATCTTCAAAAACTAAACACAATTATACTGTACCACACAGTAAATGTTTAAAAATAATTAAGCTAAATTAACATTGTTATGGTAACATAAATAAGTTAAAGATATCATTTATAGTATGTACTGTAGCTCAAGGAACCTCAATGCAATCAAACAAAACAAGCGCACAATTTTAGAAATATTGTTTTGCATTTAAAATACCACAAATTGCGTAATAATGGCTGATTTCATAGACTCAGATAAGCAGTAATTTTCTATTGTTAATATTATCCATGGTTGGTTTAAGTAATAGAACATAATAAACTTTTTTTTCAACAGAATAGTAAAAACAGTGATGTGTGTAGTGTACAATAATAGAAAATATGATGTACAGTATATATAAATAAAAAAGTAAAATAAAATCATTTAATAAAATATAACATTTTATTAAACATTTAATTTAACAGTACAGTCAATAATTTAATTAGAATGGGACCTCCTATCTTTTAAAGGTAAATTTCCTGCAAAGTTTGGACAGCTAAATTATTGCTACTGCACATAGTTTTAAAAGGAACAAACCAAACTACTTTCACATGGTGTGTCAAAACACACTTTGATAAAGTCTCAGTTTGTCTTGATTAAATAAAAAATAAAAGAGGGGGCTGCAATCTCTTGATACACTCACATTATGCTTTCAGACTTAGTTACATGTTTACGTTTCACAATAAGGTATTTGTGTGTGTTTCTTATTCTGACGTATTTATTTGCATTCATAGTATGTTCTATAATTAATGGCCCAGTGGAAACATTTTCACACAATGTTTTGAAATCCTAAACCTGGGGAGGGCAGTTCAAGACATTAAGGAAAGAATTCCTGTAGGTTTTTGTACTTTTACAAGTATACTTTTATACTATACTTATATACAAATATATATAAATAAATATTTTTTAATACATTTCTAGACTTTTCAGTACAACTGATCAGGGGTGAGTTTCCGAAACCCGCGGTCGATACAATATTTTAAGTTCGATATGGTGTTTTATGTTCTGTCGTGATTGTTGACGGTAAAGCTTAGACCTACTTGTTTTTAAATTTGATTATAGGTCCTGTATTTGTTGAGTGACACTTGCCAAGCTTAGTAGTTAATTTTTCCAGAAGTCATGTTAATAAGACCAATTAAAATGTAGTTCCAACACACCCAACAACTTTAAATAACAGCAGTATTTTCTCATGAAACACTGTGATTCTTAACGATGGCAGTGTGACAAAAAATATTGTTTTAAATCAAAGACATTGTTCAGGATGCATACTGTCCACGCAGTTAAACTTAGTTTTCTCTTACAGCATTTCAGTCATTTATTTTTTCTCTTAGAAACAATAAGTGTCCCATTTTGTGCCTATCTATACGCTTTCGCTTAAATGGCTGTTAAATTATGATGTCATGTTTACTTCATATTCCTTTTCACAACTTTATTTCATCCCACTGAAGGACCAAAACCGACACCATATAATGAAAGTATTGTCAATCAAATGTTTGTCAATCGACTTGTGATGCTTTTTGCTAAGCGACTTCAGGGGCGGGGTTAACAAAGAAGTACTTTATACTCTCTCGTAAAATGATCGATTAAGAGGGGGTTTGGGAAACGCACGAAAAAGTAGCATGTACGTTACATATGTACATCGTAAAGTTGCTCGTTAGTCTCTAAGATTCATCGTTTTCGGGAAACTCACCCCAGAACCTACAAAAACAGGTCATTTAGATTTATTACCGAAATAATGAACTTGATTAAAAATATCAGAGAATGAAAAACCAGAAGACTCTATGGCCCTGAAGGACAGGAGGTGATCACGTTTCTTCCAAAAGAAACAGCATGTGATAGATGTCAATAGAAACTGTAGAGACTGGATCATGAACTAAATATGCTTTTATGACTGACATAATAGTGCTATGTTCAGTTTTGCTAAATATCATTAATCCAAAATAAATATTGTTCTCTTCTGGTGAATTTCCATAAAGGTCTTAATGAATTCCTTTAATTTCATTACAAATTTACTGTTAAATATAAATGTATCTGTATTAAAACTTTTATGTCTTTGTGGGAAATCAGACAAAAAAATCTGACTTAAAAGAGGAAAGGAGACACCAGGTACTAATTCAGCAATTTGAAAGCATGACCCTGATTGCTCTGAAATACATCTGTCAATAAAATCAAAGGAAACACTGGTGGCACAAGACTCACTTGGTTAGGCATTGTGCTAGGAATGGAAAGGTAGATCATTTAATCCCTGTTGACTCCAATTCACTGATCGCGCAGGTTATCATGGTAAGACATCATGACTGGCTCTCTTTTTGAAGAGACACTTACCTTGACGTAGAATTGACTGTAGTTAAGGTCAAAGAGGTCTTGTTATGAACATGATATATAGCCTTTGTTATGAGCATGGGAGTTCTACAGTACAACTGATGCATTGAACCAACATCGCCCTTTTCAATAAATGTCTCACAAAACAGATCATTTGCAGCAAGTAGAGTCTTCAGCTTTCTGCATGAAAGTGCAGATTAATATCTGAGACAGCAGTCTTCAAAATCCAAAGATTTTTTAAAATCCAGAACTTATTGTAATGTTTGTATACAACATGCTTATACTGTATCTTGCTGTTGAACGGAAGCTGGTTAATTTGAATGTTTATCTGCCTGATTACAAGCCAATGTTTTTTTTAAAATTGTTTTCAATGCAGCATCTATGCTCTGTAACTCTTGTGTCAGTATTTTGTACCTATTTATACAGTCACAAATGTATTATTGAGCTGTCTTTCAATGCATTAATTGCATTGTACTTAACTGTCCATTATTATCTAAACATACTTTGTAATTGGTCATAAGTGGATGTCTTGATTACTCAATAGATTTTATATCAATTTCTTTGGAGTGACTTGATCAGCAACATTAGGTTTTGTCCTCGGATACACAAATGTACAGGGCTCTGCTTCTTTTTAGCTTACAGAGTATCCTCAGTAGACTTTTAAAACTGAGCCCTGTTAATAGACTGTCAGATATGCAAAAGGTATGAGTTAACCTTCTCTCTTTAGTAGCAAAAAATAAAGTTGAAGGAAAGAATTTTACACTCTGGGTATCCTAGATGACCTCCTCTGTGAGGGGTCTGTCACTCTCCTGCTGTTTACATCAATTTAGCCATTCCTCACTCATCACTGGTTTGCACTTGGGGAGACAATCACAGCTTCTTTAACATAAATAATTCATAGCACCTGTCACAGTGATTTATCAAACCTTTGAGTAATATTTTGGATGCAAGCAGTGGCCTTCCAAAACATCCTGTTGAAAAAAAAGAAGAACAATTACGTCCTTTCTGAGATTTGTGCATAACAACCTTTAAAATGTTAGCATTGCACTCAAGTAGATAATATTAGTTCAAGTATCACTCGGTTTTCACTTTCTTAAGACCACAGAAAGACATTGCCTTATCAAAATAACTGAATTGGTGTTGAAATAGCATAATTCATTATAACATTATTATTCTTTGTACTGAAGATATATTAGTGAACTGATATACTGTATGATCAAAATGTCTTCCTAGGTCTGTATAATCTCATTTATTTTTTAAATTGAATTTTCCCACTTTTTTGGACAGACTGTAATTACAATTAACATTGGACAAAGGGGTTTGTTAATTGTAAAAAAAAAAACTATAGTCTAAACTATCTTCTAAATGAAATATTTTGTGAACAATTTATTAATAATATCACAATGATGTGATGATATTGGCACACCAGTATTCTTTACTGAAGTTCTGAAGTCATACTTCATGTGGCAATATTGTGTTGTTGTTTTTTTTAGAAAGTAGTTACTATAGTTTGCTGAGAAGCCTAGCAGAATAAAGATCATCTTGAAACAGACCCAGCATCTTTCATTTCAGAACAATAGTATCCACAATCCCCCAAGGTGATGGTTTTCATTTTCCTTATCTCTGTACCTTGAAGGCTGTCACATGCTAGAACAGAGAAGTGTTTTCTGTAGGATAGATTTAAAAGTCTCATGTGGTGAAACAGGGTCTCAATACTGAACAATCCAATAAACATGACTTTGAGCTTTTTCTGAAAAAGTAGCTCCACCTTCAAAGTATTCAGTTCACATGAACAAATACTAAACAAAGAATATTTCTTTAAAATACATGTATATAATCTAAATATTTTGATGCATATCAGTGTATTGTACATGTAACACATAGTACATATATTTGTCCCAAACATTAGGAATGGAGTATCAGACAAGAAGGTTCAGTTCTCTGGGGTGTTCTGACAAAAAAATAAAAAAAATAATAAAAGATAGTAACATGGCAACTCATTTTCAATTAAAAACATTGTCTGTGTAAGTTCTGAAGTGGTTTGCTCTTTTGGTAACCTTGCTGTCTAGCCTGGATTTGTTTTTAAATCAATTTAAAATTATATTTGTATTCTGTATATACAGTACAGTACACACAAACTAATATAATTAACTTAAAACCATGTACCATGCTCTTTATAGCCCAAAAGGGTATGGAGAGTTTACTGGTCAAATATTTCTATATTACTCTATTCTTAATTTAGTCTTTTGACTTTGTAAAGTGATCAACAGAGACAATATTGATCACCTGTTAAAGTGTGGATTTGAGAAACAGACACTGAAAAAGGCAACACAGCTTCTACAAGTGGAAAATTAGGAATTTATTTATGCATTTAATTTTGCAGTTCATTTTAGCTCAAAAGGTGAAGTCATCTGTTAGGCACTTTGAACTTGCTTATGCTCACCTCTACAGAAGGGAAAATCTCATATGTTAAAAATGCTCATAGTATCCACTTCATTGACTATATAGAGATTCTTAATGAGCTAAGTTTTATTTGACTAGCCACTGTATTTGAAGCGTGTATTTTTTTCTATGTGACTGAGGAGGGATATTTTTTGCAGGATAAAAGGAAACAATTTAAAAATTAAATAAAATGTCTAATGTAATATTACATTGTATTGCTCTTCACCTTTCTGATCCTGCCTATATTAGCTCTGTGTCTCATTTGTTGGAGTGTCCCCAGTATTAGAATGGTGTTAAAATCCATTTAATGGAGTTTAGTGTGGGCTGTCATTTAATGATACATTATTTTTCATTTGACTAAAGGCACAGTTTTCAAGCATGAAGGAATTGCCACATGAGTCACATAATATTTTTGACACACCAAAAAGGCCTACAGCGTGATGAGAATTTTATAAAATGACACATCTGCAAGCATGCTGTTACTACATGTTCGCTTTTTCCTTCCTCACAGGTTTAGCTTCTTACCAGCTGATAATTAACCACTGACTATGTGGCATGTTCTTATGACATTTTTCTTTCCATTCTCAGGTTGGATCATCAAAGACTGTGTCTGTAAAGAGGCATCTCTGAGGTGTTACTGTGCGTGCTCCACCTGCAAATCTCAAGTGTAATGATGTAATAGGTTTAAAAATGAATAATCAACTAACCTTGCTATGTGAAGAGAAATTAATAGGACTTAATTAGGTTCTGTAAGGTTGGCAAAAGGAAAGTATTAAAATAATAGTATGACATTGTAAAAAATAATAATGAAGAATATGTCAAATAATATGCTTGTAAAACAACACAATACATGAAATATTAAAATAAATGTCTAAAAAACCCTTTGTACTAACAAAAATCACCAGAAAAACTAAAAAATTAAAAATCCTACTTGAAAATATTTATTTAAATGATAACTCTCAGGGGGAGGTTTGGGGAAGAAGTAGGAGCTCCTCCTCTTCTTCTATTATTCAGTTATCTCTTCCCTTATTTAAACTCTAATCACATTAACACTCACGTCTAAAGTTTTGAGTTCCAGCACTTGACTCACCCACTAAATTCTCTGCTATTTCCTGAATGCACAGAAACTCTATGACAAGCCAAAGACTTCCTCCTGTTCTGTCAGCTGGACTGCATCAATCTGCAACCATTCTAAGCAGCTCCAAGCTTCCTACAATAGACAAACTTGATTTACTTCCACAAATGCCTTAGTACGCATCTCTCCAGAATAACTGAGCTCCTTTTCACAGTATTCGGATCAAATGTGGACTTTATCTGATAAGACAAATTCTGCTAAATTCTCTGCTATTTAGAAAAATACTCCCTATCGTTCATTTCTAGCTGCTGCAGCTTCTGAATGACTCACATATTTTTACAATCCCTTGTCAATGTGCTCTTGTAGCTTTTCCTATAGTGATTCTACACCTCCTGTAAAATGGAACCTTCTCTGCAGCTCACATCAGAGCGGCCACACTCCCTTCTAAACTAGTCTCAACAGTTAACTCAATTACTAACCGACATTACTAACCTCAATTCCAGCAGGATAAGCTGAAGCTTGTCACCTTGGCTCTGCCTGCAGCTTTACTCTCAGCAGTGCCTCAGCACTGTAATACTTCAGGTCTCAGACAGCAATTGCTAGTCATCATCCTTTTCACCCTTTGTTGTGCCACTAATTGAGTAAAAAAAAATCTCTTCTATTTCAGTTATGTGCCCTGTTGATTTACCTCATGGTCCAAGTACAACAGTTCATCTAGTTTTTAGTCACTACAAATCAGTGTTAGTATTGGAAATCTCCACAACCTGCTGTTACTCACCCTATCTTACTGAGCCACAGAGTTTACCATGGGATTCAGCACTTTTCAGACTAAGTTTCAGACTAAGTGCTACTCCCTCTCAATTTGCTTCTCTTAAGACTACTCAAAGCTTTGCCTGCAGAGAAGCCCTATCCTCGCCGTGGATAATCATACTTAGACTGGTGGTCACCTGACCAACCTCATAAACCATATAATTACCAGTCTTAGAACCAATCTTTACAGTATCAGCTCTTTCTCAGCTCACTCTGATTCACTCTACTCTAGAGCTGCACATTATTATTCCTCTTGATCCTTACCTTGATTCACATTATAAGAAATATGGAAGACCAATAAATTCTATGAATTCAAATCACATGCAACAACCATGCAGTCTGTTCTAGCAAAATGTGATATTTGCAATTTCTGCCAGAATTCACACTCCAGGCTTGTCTGCCTTCCAGGTATCTCTACACCTATTCACATCCCACACTTGGAGTGCACTCTTGAAGATCACTTTGACCCCCCATTCATGGGATAGTTACTCAACGAGCTTCCAAATAGTTTCTCTACATTTCTCCCTTCAAACTCAATTGGAAAATGCCTCCTCCCCCCACCACAACTCTGAGGACTCAGAGTTGGCCACAGGAATCTATTTTATCTGGAATTACACATCCATACTCATGTCATTTTTTTCTCAGCCAATGCTTTTGCTGGCTCCTCCCCTCAAGCATCTGAATTCCGTCAAATATTTCACTTGATCAACTTCTTGCTCTCAAATTAGGTTAGTCTGCACTAAAATGTCAGCAGCTCCCACACCATCTACTCCATACTTTCTTCTGCCTCAGCAACAGACTTTATGTTTACCCTTTCCGAAGATTGCCTCAGTTCTTTTTTACTTCAATCTACTGTATGCATTGTTTTTATTCTTTTAATCTCCCACTTCTTCAAAGGCAATTCAATTGCAGGTTTTCAATCAATCCTCTGTCTTAAACCATTCTCTATTTCCACAGTTCAGCTTATTATTCATGAATCTGGAAATATATGCCTCCTATCTCACCCAGGAAGCCTATCTCCAGCAATATTCTCTCATCTCATTCCTACTGTGAAATGATGCCATTTCATTCCCCATTGACATGATCACAGACACAATTAGTTTAACTGTTTTTTCTTTTTCAGATTCCCAAGATCAGTCTCTTCCAAGCTCTGATTCTCATAGCTCTAAAATTCACCTTCATAGGAGCCCAAAGTTGATTGTCTGTCCTAACCTGCTTTCTGTCTCCTGCTGTTCAGCCACCATTCTGCAGAATCCAGAAACTAGTGACTCCAGAAAGCTTGTCTCCAGTGAGATTCTCTTTTCAGACATCATTTCACTTCCTGCCAGAGAAATAACGGACATATTGTGCTTACTTGTTTTTATTTTCTGTTTTCTGTAGAATCTGCAACCATTCTATCTCCAACTTTCCTGCAACAGATCTCTGACTGCATCCTACCTCATTCCCATCTACACTTTTACCTCCTGCTTGAGGAGCACCTTTTTCCTCTTTATGGCTCATTTTCATTTGGGTTGTCAACAACTTTCTTATTTAGTCTTGAGATATCCCAGAAATTTGTATTCCAGGAATGACCTTTTTTTTCTCATTTCAGCCATCCACTCTCCACAATTAAAAGCTCTTTCCTCTTATCAAGTTCTAGTGTTAACATCATATCTCATTCTAATTGCATTCAGCCTCTCTACCCTGTTCTGTCCAATGTGCAAGCCAGTTCAGCCAACGCACTGCTTGCTCGTCTATCCTAGAGCATGAGGCTGCTCTCATCCATCTTTCTACACTTCCCACTCTTTCAGAATCATAGCAGCCACCTCTACAACTCAAGCTAATGTGGTTATCCACTTAATCAAAGCTTTAGGAAGCTGGTCCTCTCCTGCAGTCAACCTTTACATCTTCACCTCTCCATCAGTCATTTATGCTGTCCATTTATCCATAGCTAGTATGGCTGGAATGGGGGTGTCTATTCCTCCTGCGCCATCAGATGTTTTCCCTAAGATTGGCAACAAAGGTTTTTTTCCCTCTTTTCTTTGTGGTCAGGACACATAGCCTCACCTTCTCCTTTTCCTAATTCTTCATCTCATCTGTCTTATTTTTATGCACTGGTGCACTCTTCTGTTTTTTTGTTTGTCCCCCGGGTGTTGGAAGAAAGAGTATTGGGGTGTGGGTCCATCTTTTGGATTTGCAAGAGAAGCTCACTCCTTCAGGGGATGTTCTGACACCGTGAGTCAGATGGGACCCTCAGCCTCTCTGTTCTCAGTAGCTCTAACCGACTAAATCTCCTTCTTTCTGTCCCTTGAGGGCCTGGTTCAGTTGTGAGCTAGTGCCTCTCAAAGCTAATCTTAGCAAACCAGGGGACGTTTTTTGCTTCCTTTTCTCCCCTGAGGGCCTGGCTCCTAGTCATGAGGCAGTGCCTCTTAAAGTGACTCTTGGTGAATCAGAAAAATCCTTTTTCTTCGTTCACGACCCTGGGTGCAGCACCTCTCAAAGTAACTCTCTGAATCAGGAGGTTCTTTCTCTCTTCATTTCTATCCTCTGAGGGCCTTACTCAGTTGTTAGGTAGCACCTCTCAAAATGCCTGACAGGGAGTCAGTGGAGTCTTCCTCTTCTTTTTCTATCCCCTGATGTCCCAGTTCCCAGTTGGGATTCAGTGCCTGTTAAGTGACTCTCAGTGTGTAAGGGGTGTTTATGTTTTCAGTACCCAGAGGCAGTCAAACCACCCAACCAATAGGACCACTTGGGTTTCCGATGTGGTCCAGGAGCTCCTTTTCTGTACTTTATTTACCCCCTGCTTCTCCCCATGAAAATGTTTTTTAAATAATAAATTATTTTTTTTTTCTTATAAGGCTGAGGTAGGAAAGTTAAATACTACTGGGTCTCAGCCCCCCACTGTGTTCAATCAAATTTTAAGCAAGGTTAAAAGAACTGCTTCTGCAGTTCGAACAACTTCTGAAGGTACATATTTAGACACCAGATCAGACAGAAATTATGGAGCTGTACTATGAAGAATCTTCAAAGTAAAAATAAAAATCATGAAACCAGAGAACCCTCTTTAATATCAGGCTAATGTGTTCAATTAGTTTTGCACTTTAACAAAGTTGGTACTGGCAAAGTAGCCAGTACAGCAAAAGTTGTGAATTAAAGTTTCATCTAATGCTCTTAATCATGTAATATTTGTAAGACACACATATAATATATGCACGTTTTTTGAATATGCAGTATCATAGGAGGATGAAACACAGACCTGTGACTGTAAATGAGGAATGTAGCCATCTACAGAACCTCATTTCCATGGATTTCAATTTCAAACATAACAGAATGTTTGTTCTAAACTCTCACTGTGCAGGAATCCTTGATTTTATAAGTAATATGAGGTAGATTGTTAATATAAAAAGGATTTTACAGATTAATCATGCCTGAATTAAACTACGCAGCTGTGTACCTAAAGTTCTTGGTTACAGAATACATTGTCAAGGAAGAAGGAATAAATCTAGTATTTGATCTGGTCCTGTTCCTTTATTTAATTTATATTTTAAATGGAGCAACATTTTCCTACACCTACTGAAATTTTAATTACAGAAAAGCTATTCTCCCTGTAATAGTTTCTCACCTACCGGAAATCAGTGTCTTTAAGCAGTGGAGAATTTCTGGAAAAGACTCAGAATAGGTTATTCAAGATTAATAAATTCTCATAAAACACATCACATTGCTTTTGCAGTTCCATGAACTAGGTCTACAGTATAACTACAGTTCCTGTACAATCTTCCATTTACGGTATACCCACAAAAAGATACACCTGATGTGCTATTGTATTTATTTTTAATATACAAAAAATCCAGACAAATTAATTTGATCATTTCAGTTCAGCCTTGACTCTGTATAGTAAAGCTTAACTGTTATATAGAAATACAAAATATCAAAATATCTGGCTATTAAAAAGGTACTAATTAATGTAATCATAAACATTATAAATCCATCTTTCAAAGAAACATCTATTGAAACTAAAACTGTTACTATATTTGCATCGAATATTTGTAACAGATTAGTTAAAACTAGAGATTAGAAACATCCAGCTATAAAAACCCATGACATAAAAATTGTAATTTATACAGGTATCAAAAGGTTCCTCGTATAATTTCCAGCCGATTGCTTCATTTATATTCCTCTTGAAAGCTCCATGGTTCTGCTGCCCTTTAGAAATATCTTAAAAACTAGCAACCTTTCTACCTTCAGACAAGGTAAATCTCAACAAGAAACATAAAAAAATAGATCATTTACTCATGTTCTGTAAAACCACACATAAAGAAAAATGATGGCAACTATTTTGGCATCATATTTAATATTTGTACTTGCCATTTTAAAATGACATTTGACCAGTGTGTGTCATTTAATAATACAGCTTTAACTGATGATGAAATACAGCTTCACACATTTTCCTTAAAAGGACAAAGATGGGTGAGTGTTGATCAAGAAGTCATGAAGATCTAAATGTTATCCTTTTATTTCTCCCATCCTACTTCCATCCCCCATCGTCTTCAGAGTTTCCATTCAAGAAGTCACTAAAGAAAATCCTATGGATACAGGAGAAGCCCTCACAACAAGCCCTTGACTGCACCAACAGCAGAAGTACTCTAATCCTATACTGTCACCACACTGCTGGTACTCTGGATCCAAGCTCTGGAGAAATTACTGTATATCAAGATGGGCAAGGGGCCAATTATGTCAGGAGAGGGAGTCCAAAGGCTCCTAATGCAGAGCCAGCATCTTTTTAGCTGCTGTCAGACCAGTCAACCGGATCTGTTTCTGCTGTTGTGGGAGGCCAAGATTTGAACCATCATCTACCAGGAGATCTAGGTGAGATGAGGGCATGTGACTATTCATAATAATAAGAAGAAGACACCTGTTTCTAGAATTGAACCACCTTTAGACACTTCAAAAACATGTGTAAAAGGGTGACCACGGCATCCCCTGGGCAGAGCAAACCACGGAACATAGGAATCTGCTTTGTTTGATATGGTATTCAAATGCACTCAATAAAGAAAACTTAATTGAATCTTTCAATGATTACAATTGTTAGGGAAAGAATGTGCTTTTTTCAAAATATTGTCCTAGGAAAAAAGAACCTGATGTGCAAAATACTAATGCCTACTTTATTGCAGATGGATTTATATGAAACCTGTGATAAAAAAGACATAATTAGAAAAAGTGAACACCTTTGTTTTGCCTCTTAGGACAAACATATTATGTACTGACTGTGTAGACAGGCTACTCAAGTGGTGTTATAGGCATATATTGCAAAACTGTGACGGTAGTTTAAAAAAGCAATGGAAACTTTAATTGTGGTTACAAGACTCGCCTCATTAAAATATCTTCTAAAACCCGTCACTCTAATGCATAAAAGAGCACTGTTTGATGACTTTAAATCCACAGTCCGATCTACTCTGGGTTATATGCTGTGTTTACAATATTTTTCCAATGCTCTTGATGTACAGTATGTAGCAATACATCCAGATATTAATTTGTGAGCATGTTTACCTGTATAATGTGATGCTGTGTAATAATTTAAATTTGAATAGGGGCTTCATCAATAGCAATGTCTTTTTATTGATTCAGTCTAAATCAGTCTAAACCTGAGGACAGACTCCTTAGTGTCATCAAACCACTTTTTATACGTACCGGACCCCACCTGCTGGATCGGACAAAGATGCGGCGAACAACAACAACAGGTGGGCAGATGCCGGGGGAGACGAGGCGGCGTACTAGCACAACTACGAAGGCGTCCGCTGCCGCGTCACAGATCACCGCTGCCGTCTATTTTGTTAGCTAATGTTCAGTCACTGGACAATAAGATAGATGAGCTACATTGTCGGATCAACGGGGAAAGGGACCTGAGGGAATGCTGTGTTTATGCCTTCACTGAAACCTGGCTGAACGCATGCGTCCCGGACACCGCCATCCAGCCAAAGGGGTTTACTGTTTACCGCATGGACAGAAACCACCAAGCAACCGGCAAACACAAAGGAGGAGGCGTTTGCTTCCTGGTCAACAGCAAGTGGTGCACCGACGTGAAGGTAATCTCTAAATCCTGCTCGTCGAATCTAGAACACCTGACCATAAAATGTCGACTCTTTTATTTGCCGAGGGAGTTTTCCGCCACTATTATCACAACCGTTTACATTCAACCTCAAGCCTGCGTGGAAGCAGCATACAGCGAACTCCACGACATTATCAACAAGCACGAAAGCTCCCACCCAGAAGCTGTCTCAATTGTAGTTGGGGACTTCAACCACTGCAATCTGAGGAAAGTACTGCAAAAATACATTCAGCATGTCACTGTACCGACAAGAGGAGGCAATATTTTGGACCACTGCTACACAACAATAAAAGGAGCATACAAAGCGCTTCCCAAACCGAGTTTCAGTAAGTCGGACCACATCGCTCTCCTGTTGCTTCCTGAGTACAAACAGAAGCTGAAGACCTCCCCCATTGTTAACAGGTGAGTGCGTTGTTGGTCTGAGGAGGCGGAAAGCAGGTTAATAGACTGCTTTGATAGTACAGACTGGGACGCATTCAGAGCTCCCGACACAGATTTAAATGAGTATACGGACGCGGTCACCAGCTATATTAAATACTGCACCGACATTTGTGTACCAGAAATGAAAATTAGGTCATTTCCCAATCAGAAACCGTGGTTCAACAACGACATTCGCAATAAAATAAAAGATAGATCCACCGCGTTCAAATCGGGGGACAAAGAGCTGTACAGGAAATCACGGTATGCATTAGAGGAAGCCATAAAATGCGCCAAATCGAGCTACAGAGTGCGGCTTGAAACGCAGTGCGCTGACACCCGGAGGCTGTGGCAGGGATAACAGTCAATCAAAGGCTACAAGGGCTGCAGCCAGGAGATTGACACGAACAACGCATCCCTGTCTGACGAGCTGAACCATTTCTATGCCCGCTTTGATGCTCTGAACACGGGCAATGCTGAGAAGACCCCAAGTGTTCAGGGCGAGTTTGTTCTGAAACTCTCAGAGCAGGAGGTGCAGAAGACTCTGAGCAGGGTGAAAATCAGTAAGGCTGCAGGGCCTGATGGGATACCACCTCGCGTCCTGAGGACATGTGCAGCCCAGCTGACCACAGTGTTTACGGACATCTTTAACTCCTCCCTGTCACAGTCCACGGTCCCCACCTGCTTTGAAAAAAACACTATTGTTCCAACCCCCAAAAAGGCAAAAGTGACATGCCTGAATGATTACCGCCCAGTAGCATTAACATCTGTGGTGATGAAATGCCTGGAGAAGCTGGTGTTGTCACACATCAACTCCTCCATCACTGAGTCCCTGGACCCCTTGCAGTTTGCCTACCAGAACAACAGATCAGTAGATGATGCTGTCTCCCTGGCTCTGCATACAGCCTTGGAACACCTGGACGCTAAGAACTCGTACAGTATGTGAGAATGCTGTTTGTGGACTACAGTTCAGCATTCAATTCCATCATACCCAGTCAACTGGTGACAAAGCTCAGGGGATTAGGTCTGTGCAACTCTGTCTGCAACTGGCTGCTGGACTTTCTTATCGAGAGACCACAGGTGGTACGGATAGGCAATAAAACATCAACACCACTCACCCTGAGCACTGGAACCCCACAAGGCTGCTGTCTGAGTCCAAGGTTGTACTCCCTGTTCACTCACGACTGCACAGCAAGACACAGCAACAACCGCATCATTAAGTTTGCAGATGACACCACTATAATAGGACTGATCAGTGATCCACTTACAGGTATGAAGTCGTACAGCTGCTTAGGTGGTGTCATTGCAAGAACATGGACTTGAAGGTAAATAAAACGAAAGAGCTAATAGTGGACTTTTGGAGACACAGGCCACACACTCACAGCCCACTCAGTATTGATGGAACGGAAGTGGAAACAGTCACCAGCTTTAGGTTTTTGGGAATTCACATCTCTTAAGATCTAACCTGGACTGTGAACACTGACTCTATCATGAAGAAGGCTCAGCAGCGCCTTTATTTCTTGAGGTGCTTCAAGCGATGGGGGATGCCAATACATGTGGTTGTGAACTTCTACCGCTGCACCATCGACAGCATCCTCACCAACGGGATCACCGTGTGGTATGGCAACACCTCTTCGCGAGAAAGAAAGGCACTGCAGAGAATGGTCAATATGGCCCAGAAGATCATCGGCTGCGGTCACACCGAGATTAAACAGCTCTATGAGGACCGCTGCCATGGTAGAATTCTGGCCATCACAGAGGACAGTCACCACCCCGGGCATGAGCTCTTCACCCCACTGCCCTCAGGCAAGAGATATAAGAGCATACGGACACTAGATTCTTCAATAGCTTCTATCCACAAGCAGTGAGATTGGCGAACACATTTAGCCATCCCCCTCGGACCACACCTACACCATCACCATCTACCTCTTTATGATTTCTTATCTATTGCAGATCTCCAGTCATTGTTTACATGTCTGTATTGTTTACATTCAAACTGTCTACATGTTTACTTGCACATTGTCTACTGTTTGTATATTGTCTTGATGCACTGTTTGCACTTTGTTTTGTTTTTTTACACTTGTTTTACAATCGAGAGACTTTCTGTAAGTAAGAATTCCATTGTACCAGCACCGGTTAAATATGGCAATAAAGTTCAAGTTCAAGTTCAAGTTCAGAAAGTCAACTCTCTTTAAAGAGCTACAGTTGTCAATGATTACAGCTAGAGCAGAACTCCTGCTTACACCCAATTACTTCTGCTTTACATATTTGAGTTGAGGTAGGCCTTTGTTTCTATTTTCTTCTAAATTCTCTGTGGTAGTAATTAAAAGTGGAAGTACAAAAGTCTGCATAATACAGATTTAGATGCTTCACTTCAAATAATACACACTGTTCTTAGAGATCAGTGTTCATCTTTTTGTTCAGGTTATGAAAACAATTGATATTATGTACTAAAATGTATGAAAGATAAATTATTTCTGTTAGTCCATGGCTTAAAACAGTTGTCAATGAATATATTGGAAAAAATATTTCACCAGACTAAAGCTCCAAATGTAATAATCATCTGGAATTATATTATTATATATTATATATAATTATAAATGTTGTAAATTGAATATTTCTTGAGGTAGACAACCGGATTTGGTTAGAATTTTACCCCAATTTCACATTTCCTCTTGTGATACTTACCATAGGTCATGTTTACTAGGTCAAATACAATTGCTTGCTGTGTATAGGTTAAGGCCTTGCTTCTGATTCTTCTATTTGTCAGACGATTAAAAAATTTACTGGCCATTGATTCATGTGTCTGCTACTGTCTGTATCAGTGATAGAATACTTAAAAAAACTGTAGAGTTCATAACTCATAAAACATTGCTGCCTTTTCCTTCATGTGTGGTTATTGTTAGTGCAATGCAACATTTTTTTTAATTGCTTTATAAATGCCTCTAATTTTGTTATTGTTGCTGTATTTGCTTTAAGCTTTTATTGAAAGTGACTTGGGTGAAAATGAATCATAAATAACATTAATACAGCTGGGTATTTTATAGGAACAACCTGAATGAAGCAGCTTGTTCAAAATACTGCTCCATCCAGGATTTAACAACCTTATGAGTTATGAGTCCTTTGACTTAACCAATTTAAAGAATATTATATCTTTAAGAACTACAGTTCCTTCTATCATACTTTCTTTAACATAATGTCCTTAAAAGGACAACATAAGGTTTTTTCTGTAGGGTACTGTACTGTATGTATTTGTGTGTCACCTTGGGTATGGACCATGCTAATCTTCTTTGCATTGTTCCCATTTGAGTTAGGGTTAGGGTTAGGTTTGCAGCCCAGGCAGCGCGTCTTTGTCTACAGGACAACCTCAAACACACACAAATTAAGCCATTAACACACATACTGTAATGCAATGATTACATTCTAAACACTCTCTGACTTCAACTAAGATCATATGGGTGAGCTGAAGAAAAAAAAAAACAGAAATAGAGCAGAATCAATCTGGACTTCATATGACTCTTGGAGTAAATGTATCTGTACAATAAATGGAAAATGCATGGTGCTTAAATTATGTAATTTAATGTTATATTTTTTATTTAGGTGCATAGTAAAATTTTCCATTCACAAAAACATAAGCCTTCTGTAAATTAACCTGTAGTAGTTACAGTATTTTATTTAGTTTGAGCTGAGCTGGGAGGTTAATATGGTATTGTTTGATGTGCATTTCAACCATCTGTCCAGGCAAACTACAGAACAAAGGTTTGCAGTTTAAGGAATACTGACTAAGAATGAATGAGACTGAACTTAAAAGACAAAGAACAGGAGAGGATAGATATGTAATTAACAATTTAATTATATTCTGCATGTAGTACAGAACAGATTCACCCACAAGCAACAAAATAAAAATCTAGAAAGCAGTAGTGCAGTATGAGAAAGATAGTACTTTATGAAATAATTAAAAAATAACAAGTGTTAGTTAAAGCACTAAAAGGAGTACAATTATTACAATATAGTCATTAATGTTGTAGTAGCTAATTGCACTCACAGCTAAAAAGGAATATTTGTAAGTTCAAAACAATATTACAACAGAAGCTAAAATACCTCTAAAGAGAGGGTGTTTTTTTCACTATTACAGCAATAAAAAGGACAATAACAGATGAAGCAAAGTGAGTCAGAGACAGTAATAGGAACAGACATTAAATGGGAAACAGTCAGTGTATTAAATTAATAATTCACTCAGGTGTTTACGAAGGAAGAAATTGACAATCTGCAGCAGGCTGAGAAAAAAAAATCTATATTAAGTAGTATTAACACAGAAGATGTACTGTAGAAATGTTACAGTTAGTATTTTCACTCTAGCTTTTAGGGTCAAGGGAGAGATGTGCACTCCCATTTCTTTTATCTCATCAGAATTGTAGTAATAATTTTGGTTGTTTATTCCTAGCAAGGGTCATATCAACCTATCTCAGAAACAGTGTGCGATTACATCCCTGGACAGGTTGCTAGTCCATCGCGGGACACTCAGTCATGTTCATGGAGTTATTCTGGGCTTGGTGTTTAGAAGTTTGGGACCTCACTGTTTTATTGGCATGGTGCAATTTATCTCATTTATTACTTCTTTAATCTTGTTTCATATGAATACATTTTGTCTTTTTAATGTTAACTGCATTATTTATTTTTTCTTTGACAGCTTACAGTCATATTCCATTTTCCTTTTGCAAGGTTTCCAGGTTAATCTTCACTTCTGTTTCATGTGTATAAATGATGGTTTATGTAGTTTTTTTCTACATTTTTTCCATAAAATATCTCTTAGTCCTATTCGGACCGTTCAGATTTTACTAAAATGCCTTACTTCCACAGAAATATTTCTAATCCTTAGATCATGGCCTGGTAATGCATTCATTTGATTTGGTTCAACTAAACACTGGCATTTTAACTCACTTATTTCAAATCAAGGCCTTCTTAAAGCTTTTCTCTGAGGGTTTGAAAGCTTGTCTAGAGATTTACAATAATCCTAAAATTAACAAGTTACTAGAGGCTTTGTTATAGGCTCTTGTTCAGCCTTTGTCTCTGTTAGATTCTACAGTCCTGCAGCTGAAAAAAAAATGTTGGCCATTCTGACAAATAAATGTACTATTATACTAAATTATAAACATATGTGATAGTTATTCATAATTTTCAATGTAAGAGTAGAATTCATAATACAGAGAGTCATCAGCTTATGTAGGGGTTACGTTCATGACCATGCTACGTAACCTGAATTCTACATATGCTTACACTGTACACAAAATTACAGTATTGTATCGCAGAGTGTTGTTCTCTTGAGGTATAGTTACTCTACTCAAGAATAATAATAATAATAATAATAATAATAATAATAATTGCTTACACTTATATAGCGCTTTTCTGGATACTCCACTCAAAGCGCTTTACAGGTAATGGGGACTCCCCTCCACCACCACCAATGTGCAGCATCCACCTGGATGATGCGACGGCAGCCATAGTGCGCCAGAACGCTCACCACACATCAGCTATTAGTGGGGAGGAGAGCAGAGAGTAATGAAGCCAATTCATAGATAAGTCATTATGTGTGATTCTGAATTTTTCTTTTCTGGGCTTGCTACATATGTATGAGTATATTTACAATTTCTCAGTGACCACTGACCACAGTGTAGACAAAACAATGTTACTGTATTACAAACATGTTGCCAACACTAGACAACTATTGGCACTAAAACAGAAGCAAAGATTAGCTTCAAAGATCAATGACAGTAATGGCATACAGCATGCTCTTTAACCTTGAGAAGGTCAGCAAAGTTAGTCAGTGCAGACTTGGGTTAGTTTAAGGCAAAGTTAAACACATTTAAGCTAACTCCTGATGAAATCCCTACGAATTTGCAGGAAAAGTCAGTTTTTTGTCCTGCCATTTTGGAACTGTCTATAATGTGTTCTAACATTTTGATTTTGATCAAAACCTTATTTGGTTGTTTAAATTCTTGAATACAATTAAAGCAGATTTCAAATAAGTAATCTTTTGTAAAGATTATTTTCCATGGTAAAATCATGATAAAATCCTATCTGAAAATAAACACACTGCCTCACAATAATATTTTTTTTTCTGTGAACTGTTTTTCATTCCTGTCACAATATTTGGGACAAATTAATTATATTACAACTAGTTTCATTCAGAGCAGAGGGTGGACAAGAATCTAGCTTAAAACCCTATTGTGCTCCCAAGAATTTGGTAATCTGGCTGTTCCTAATTTTAGATATTACTATTGGGCTTTTCAGTTTAGGGTATTCAGGATGTGGTTGGATTCTCAATTCAATTGGTCCCAATTGGAGAATGGCTAGTAAACTAAATATACACCAGGATGTTTTGTTTTCTGTTTTCAAAGGCATATCAAAGTATTTTATTAATATAAATGCCTTTTTATGTTTTTATATGGAATGGATATACATGTGTTAAAAAAACAATATTGTATTTTAATAAAAATCTCAGGATGGTTGTTTGACCCTAGTCTCTCTGAGTTTGAAAAAGAACATCCATTATGACAGTTCACATGCTGATGTACTGTAGGTATAGTGTCCCTACATTTTCCCCCTCATCAAATAACTCATTGCTTCTAAAGCCTTCTTAAGTGGCATTGATTGAGATAAAAAACATCCTCTTCCACCCTGGAATTTGGCAATCGAAGATTATAAATAATGCTGTAGTGGTTACAAGGAGAGTTTTAAGTAGTGAGTAGAAAAGAAAATTCACTTAATGCTCTTTATTTGAGCACAAGAGTGCACACTGGCAATAGCTTTCTACAGCTTCTCAGCAATCACAGTTCTGAGGCTGAAGTGCAGCCAAAGACACAATGGCCTTACTCACTCTATAAGACAGGAAACCCAGCTACTCTCCACTTACCCACTACTTCCCATCCGGCGTTACCATGAAAGGTCTCTTTTGATTTAAACAAGTCGCAGAGACCTGATCCTCTGGAGCTTGAAAGGCATTGAAAACTTGTCGTGCCACATAATGGTTCTTTTGGGTTACTGGATTTGTTTGCCTGCCTATACGTGGCTTTGGGGGCCTGAGAGTTGCCTAAGAGTTTATGCTGACTAATTGGATATTTATCTCCATTACTAAAAATGCTTTTTTCCATCTTATTCTATTTTACACGTTGAAATGCATCACTCTGTTCATTTCCATGACCAGTTTATTCCAATATATTACAGGGTTTCAGCCTAACATAGCAGACGATGATCGTAAGACAGGACATGGCTTGCACAGGATGCCATTTACAGTACACACGTACAGTTCATGTACAGATGCAGCCATTCAAAATGGGTGAGGTATTTCGCGGCATACCCCGGTGGGCGTGTCGCGGTATCACGCGGTATCACGCAGTTCACGTGTGTCACGTGACTAACTATCCAGCGTCGCCTTGTAAAACCGCCAGGGGGAGCTTAACCTCTCATGTACAGAATTTGAGCCTTTAATTTTGAACTGTGTATTACAGCATGTTAATCATCAGTCATTAAAATGTTGGTATATTTTATGAAAGCAAGATTGCTCAGTTGGACAAAAGTACACAACCTACCTTTATCAGAAATATTTATGCATCAAAGCCTTTACTGAAGATATTACTTATAGTATTAATAATGGATGACTTTGGACAAGCTGTATACTCAAAGTATAATTTCTTTAGCACATTTGTACAAGCACTTGGAATCTGTCCAAGCCATACTTTGTCAGGCATTTTGTTTTACTTCAACGGGCATAAAAACTTCCTTGCTTTTAACAGGGCGTTTCATAATTTCTAGCTACGAAAATGATTTAAAATGCGACACCTATCATTCAACTAGAGCTTAAAATATCACAAGGAAAAATACACACCGGTATTCCATTTCTCCCTAAGCATTGTAAGCTTCGAAGTCTTTAACTAACGTGATACCGGAGTCAACAAGCATACTTTTAGAATTTGATTAAAAGGGGAATATAATATGGAATCGCGTATCTAAAGAATTTAATAACGGTATGATTATATCCGTGTACTGCGACAGGGCTGTGTAGGGCTGTTTCGCCTACCTGATCATGCGAGCTGTCTTGTAGCCTACTGGTCTAGGTGCGTGACTACCAACTGGCAGGTTGTGTGTTCGAATCCAGCTGGTGCTAGACTCTTATTTTAACAAACATTTCTTCGAAAAAATAGGTAAGCGATATTATGGACAATCAATTGACTTTTATATTTGAAAATATCGCAACATGATCGATATTTGCGATATTTTGAACATATCTTCCCTTCTGACAGCGGTTCCTGCTGCTATTGTGTGTGTGTGTGCAACAGTAAATTTTTATAGAGAAATGGAGGCTGGACAGTATGCGTTACAATATAAACATTTATATTGATTTAAATCGTGTTCTGATTTAAATCGCAAACGCGTGTTTAATTATGTGTTTTTTAATCATAATCAGGCTAATGCATTTCTACATTTTCTGTATAAACCAGCTTAGAGGTTCATACAGAAAGACAGCTTGTGTTTAAATTGAGTGTAATTTATGCTTCTAAAGTCATGGTCAGTATTATTGTACTGTGCTGTACTGTGTCACATTATTTTATAGCGTTTTTATTGCGTTATTAAATCCGGTGGCGCTGTGTTAGTTTCCTGACTCACATTATTTAAACTGCGACACTGATCATTCATCTCTAAATAAACTTTATTTTATATAGCGTTTTAAGCGAATAAGTAATTAGATTGCTCATAAACCTAATCGTTTTTTCTACATAAACACAGCGTGATTGCTATCTGAAAATGCTTTCCTTAATTTTTAAAGTAGGCTCAGATTTCAACTATAGATCGTTTATTATAAACTTTCTTGGAAAAATGTATTTTATGTAAACCATGTTTGCTATTAATTCATTTAGGGCTAAAATACGTTCATTGTCTTCCAATCGAGTCGAGTTGACATTGGAAGCCTGCCACACCCGGACTGTTAAACCAACGCATTAGCACGTCAAAGCCCATTGAGCCAGTATTGGCTTTAGTATTCCCCCCTTCTCCCCTCAATTCAATTCAATTCAAGGTGTTTTATTTGCATGACAGATGGGTACAAGCAGTGTTGGGTATGTATATTGTAACGCTTACGGCAGACAGGCACTGTGTAGGAGCCGACGCACCGGAGCAGCGCACCGAGGGAGCGTCTGCATTTATAACTTAGTTTTTAAAATTAGTCAAGCAATACGAAGCATCTCCTTTTACTTAGTGCCTGAGCATACTGCAACGCGTGTGAAGCCCATAAACGATATTAATTTTGGAACTTAAACATACAGTATATGGCTGGTCTCGGTACTTTAAAGAAAACATACACACCAGTATTCCATTTCTCCCTAAACATTTTAAGCATCGAAGTCTTTAACTAACGCGATACCGGAGTCAACAAGCATACTTTTAGAATTTGATTAAAAGGGAATATAATATGGAATCACGTATCTCAAGAATTTAAAGACCAGACAATCGCAAACTCGTTTTCAATAAAATTATTTTATTCATTCAGCAGTTTGTGAGAGGGACATCCAGCAGGGAGAGACACACACACCGGTTTTCATTGACAAAATTGTTTTTTTTCAATTCCTCTTGTCTAACAGGAATGTTTTGTTTGTGGACAGACTGTTAGACAAGAGGAAAAGACCGCCTCCTCCTACGAAGCATTTCGTTGATCCGATCACGAATTCTTTTCCAGTCGTACGCAGCAAGGGTTGAGAATCTCCAATTCACCATCGTACTAATGGTTTCCCGGAGATTGCAAGGCAAGGCACTTTTGCCTCTGGACCCATCGAAATTTACAGACGTGGTCCACCCACAGTAAATTTCAAAAGTCACAAGATTTCGAAACACGAGGGAGGCGTAGCGGTCGGCTCTTGCTTTCCCGTCTATGCCGATGCACTGCAAGTACAACCCCCCCTCCATCTCCTGGGTGATGGGTAGCAGTTGGACATCTGGGAGAATTATTTGTCCCACTGGCATCTGTGAATTCCGCTGTGCTTCCTGGGGGGAGATAGCCGGTGGGGACAGCATCAACAGATTCCTGCGCGGTGGTGAACTGAGAGGCCGGGATGGAGTGTCCTGAGGCGGTGTGTGCTCTGCGGGGGGCAGAGCTTCCGCCAGGCATTGCAGCCTGCGGGGCGGGGAGAGGCACTTTTCGGGAGACAGCTGCTCAACTGTTTGACTGCTGGAACTCTAGCCTCCCAATCCTCCCCAGTAATGCATCGTAATGCTCCCGCTGCTGCCGAAATGTCTCCATACAGGTGCTGCTTCTACAGGTTGGCACCCTGGCCAGTGGCCGAGAGCAGAGACCCACGGCCTGTGGCAAAATAACATAATTCATGTAAGAAATAAAGTCACACAGTAGTATTCATCAGTCGCGGAACAGAAGTCAAAATAAACTTTTCTTTTTTTCCGTCTTACCGCTTTCTTTTTTACTGTCCTGGTGGTAGATCGTTTCGCCCGTGCGGTGTTTTCTTGAAGAACAGGCTACGAAGAAATAATTATAATTGAATTTAAAATTCAAAACGGCAATAATACCTTGTAATATGCGCTGTAATCGCGTATTTCAGATGAAGTCTGCTGTATTTGCTTACCCTTCGCTCTTTGGAAGCTGGGGCGGCAGAAGCACCCCGTCTCTTCCCGTAAAACGCCTTGGTCTCCATACTGTACTATGGTCGCTGTAGTGCAGGTTCGCAGTTTTTTTTTTTGTGATGGGAGCTCACCCAATCCCTTGGTGTCTTTTATGCGTCACACATACTGTATTTCAGCGCCATATATTTCATGGATATTATGGAATATAATGGATGGATATCTTAGTTATCTTTCTAGTTCACAGGTTTGCATGCATAATTTAATTTTGAAAGCCACTGAGACATCAGGTACTACTGTTGTATTTATGAAAAAGAAACAAAACAAAAAACATACTAACAACTGTGCCATCCTACTCCTTAGTTAATACATTTTATTATTCATAAACAGTTAACATTGTTAGCAAAATATTTTGAATTATATTTAACCCTATTTTTTCTTTTGTTTTGTATTTAACTTATTATATGATAGTCAGACTTAATGTATATTTGAACAATGAAAATATATTTTTACAAGATTTTACATTAAGCACTTAAAATTAATATGGTTAATAATAGTAAACTGTAACATGCTGTAACAAGATCGGTTAAACTGCGAAGAAAATGCTTTCAGAGAAAATGTTTCAGGTGTGAAGAACATAGATCTCCAATGCAATTTCACCCAAACCTGTTCCCACACACCCTGCCCCCACTACCATTAGAATATACACAAACATTTTAGCGTTTCATTCTGAGCAGAAGACCCTCACACCTGAAGAGTGCTGGCTGTGACGAATTAAACCGGTTTTACAGGTTTCAATCACAGACCATGTGACATGGGACTCAGTAAACTAAAACACAGCGCCACTGGATTTGATAATACCTAACCAAAATCCGCAATATGGAAACAGAACCTGTGTAATTGTTGATAGATGATGTACTCGTAACATTTTTTCAAGACGAACTACAACATTTAAAAAATGACTTGTATGTACTTGATATGTCTAATCAATCCACGGGTTCCAGCACAAAACGAAACTAAAACGCATACCATTTCGCGCTTCTTATTAGTTGCTCAAAAGTAATTTGACCGTATGAAATGCATAATATAAACCTAGAAACATATACGTGAGCAATACTTAAGCACTGTAGTATCGGTGTTAAGACATACCTCTCAAATACTGTAAATCAAGTTAAAAATATCTCAAGACCGATTCTGGTCGTAATGAAACCATGTTTCGTGTATGTTTTCTTTTTCATCTTGAAATAACTCATTTCTAAATACCTTTTTCACTGTTAACATCTTGCAGCAACTTTGCGACAAAATATACACTCTGACAGTTCATCCTGCTACCAACATTAAATAAAACAAATCTTAAGATTTCTATATTTATGTCTTTATTTAGTGGTTTCATTCGAAGCTTACAATGTTTAGGGAGAAATGGAATACTGGTGTGTATTTTTTTCTTTAAAGTACCGAGACCAGCCATATACTGTATGTTTATGTTAAGATTTCCCTTCAGTGGTAAACTTAGATATGAATATTCAATACTTAAACGGGCACAGTTAAGACATTAAATATACAAATACATATTGTATACAGTACAGTTTGCATACGGTAATATGTTTATGTTACGCGATTCAAAAATAAATAAATAAAACTGAAAGGTCCAGCACCAGCTGGATTCGAACACACAACCAGCCAGTTGGTAGTCACGCACATAGACCAGTAGGCTACAAGACAGCTTGCATGAACAGGTAGGCGAAACAGCCCTACACAGCCCTGCCGCAGAACACGGATATAATCATACCGTTATTAAATTCTTGAGATACGCAATTCCATATTATATTCCCTTTTAATCAAATTCTAAAAGTATGCTTGTTGACTCCGGTATCACGTTAGTTAAAGACTTCGAAGCTTACAATGTTTAGGGAGAAATGGAATACTGGTGTGTATTTTTTTCTTTAAAGTACCGAGACCAGCTATATACTGTATGTTTACGTTCCAAAATTAATATCGTTTATGGCCTTCACACGCGTTACAGTATGCTCCTATTCTTTTTATGCTCAGCTACTAAGATTTCCCTTCAGTGGTAAAATTCAATATCTACAACGGGCACAGTAAAGACGTTTACAGTAAGTCTTTCTACGACAGACCAACGGATCACGAGTGCCCCTGTCGGTCAACCAATCACGCACCGCGGTACCCCGTGTCATCTTACCTGCGGTACCTGTCTGTACCGCACACTTTGAATGGCTGCATCTGTATGAGAGACAAATCAATCCAAATAGCATGTTTTTGTACTGTGTGAGAACACCAGAAAATTTAGAAAAATCTGTATGGCCAATGGAAGAACCTGCAAACTCACAGAGGGCACACCGGCTCAGAATTTACAAAGGACCCTACAATTGTGAGGCAGTAACACTGTCACATTGGCCATTAAATAAGTCATGAAAAACATATACTGTAGGAGAATGCAGGTGTGTCTGAGTGCGGTTTTATCCCACTTGGTCATTAAAGCAAATAAAAAAGAAATTTCAACTACATAATTATCTGCACTTCAAATATATTTATGTGATCTCAGAAGTGAGAACAAAGCTTCTCTCCCTTTTCCCAGCTGAGCACAGAGCTATTTCGGTCTGGTATATAATAAAAAAAAACTTGTGCTTAATCACAAGTGAGATTCCTAGTTCGACTCATTCTTTTCTTCAAGCCTAGTTACATCCGCTAAACACCTGATTACTCTCATTAAGTGAAGATGAGCAAATCTCTACCACAGTGCTTTGCCCAATCGACGGCTGAATGTTTTTCATGTAGCTGCTGTTCATTTATTCATTGTGTGACAGCAGATAGGGGAGGAATGCTTGCATGGAGAGAATATTTTTTGAAGTATCAGCATCTACCAATTGTTTCTGGGCCTTGTTCCAACATAAGTAATAAAATAGAAAAGAAAGTCATAAGTTGTTGAATGACATTTTTTTAAGGATAACAATACCCTTATAACAATTTGTAATAGATTAAAAAAATAGATTATGTAAAATTGAAAGTGTGCTTGTCCCCAAATTTTCAATTAACTATAAGTACAGATTTTTTAAAGTATCCTCAGTGCTGATAAAAAGAAGTGGACAAAGAAAGCCAGAATTGAACTAGTCCTTTGCCATCTTTATGACATAAATTGAACATTTAATTTGTGGAGCCTCTCAGTTGTTCTTTAACTCTCTTAGAATTGAATTATTCTAGTTACTAGATAAATGAAACAATTTAAAATGTTAATGATAATTACATGTAGGCTTCATCAGGTTTTGAAACAAAAATAACAGGCTTAGTTTTCAATTAATGGGCACATCAGGGGGTACTGTTAAACAACTTACTGCAAAAGCATACAGACGTAACTCCCACAAGGAAATAGAAAGCTAAAGCATGAAAGCTAATAATTTTTAAAAAGTAGCTGATTATTTATAATTTTTTGTAAAGGGTTCCAAGGAGTCCAGACTGGCATCAGTAAATGCAAGCCAATTAAATTTAGACACCTTGGTAAACATTAAAACTTTTATTTATCACTCCAATGTTTTCTTTGAAAGAAAACTCAATCAGGCAAGGCAAGAAGAAAGACAAATAACTAAGCAGCCTGCAGAATGAACTTGCTGCTCACTGAAGCCTAACTGAGGTGCCTCTCTGAAGTTCTTCTCTTACACCACCCCCTCAATCAGCTGCCTTCTATTTCACTGAGGTCAAGTCTCTCTGCACCGAAGGTTCACTTGAGCTTGGCAAATGAATAATGACGCACTGAAAGAGATAGCCTCTTTATAATGATCAAGCTACATCCATATCGTGTCTGCTTCACAAAGCTAGAAAGCAGAGCCATATAAAGAGACGTTTTGTTCTACTTTGCATATTGTAAGTCAAGGTAAGGAGGTCACCAACAGCTGTTAAATTAGGGATGTCAGTGTCACATCAATATACGTAGACCAGTAAAAGAGGCTTATATACTGTACAGTATGTGTTACGGCTTACTTTGACGTATTATGGACAAAGCAGAATTAAACTTTTTATTTATTGTAGTAGTTATGCTTACCAACATAAAAATACAAAACCAGTTATTATTCATGTCCCATTCCATGTAAATTATACAGTACATGGAGTTTAATCATGTATGGTCTTTTTAAGTATACAGTACATCACTGTTGATCAGTCTGAGCATTTTGTGACAATGTTTACTATTCATTATGAATTCAATGGCATCAGTGCATCCATCCAAAATATCAATCATTTCGATTAAGATTTTTCCACAAGTATAGTCCAGTATATCTGATGATTCCATTTTTACTAGTAAGTCCATTCCTGCACCTTGGATTTCAAACTTTAGAAACCAATTGGAAGTGAGCAATGACAGCAGGAGCACTAGGCTGCTCAGCCGTGAAATAAATTAATGAGACATGCATTGGTAATGAGATTACAAACTCATAAAAAGGAGACTAGGAAAGATTATTTGGTACATGCTGTTGCACATCCAGACTACAAAAAAGTTATGGTATTACCTGAATAGTAATATGTCTTACAACAGCTGCAGAGTGGGATGTACACCAGAAATATGCTAGTTTATGATCTATATGTTTCACGTCACTGTCATTTTAATGTGGCTTTAGAAGGAGCAAAGCAAGTACATTACAAAAGCTTAGTAAATATCGGCGCTTTAACATACATTACATTTGCTGGTTTGGTTTGGAGGAAGCGATTGGATTCAAGCACATTTGAGCTTGTTATATCCCGAATCTGAAGTATGGTCTATTGTTTGATATATGACAAGAAGTTTTTTTTTAATCCCATGAAATAAGGGATCACAGCCAATTTAACTGCAGGTGCATTATGTTTTTTTATGCAAGAAAGAATCTCATTATGATTCATGACACTGGCTGGCATATATTCAATAGTAAATTGCATAGAATCCTGGATGTAATCATGTTTCATTTTTTCATTTTTTTACTTAAGCTCAGAGCTTTGAAGCCGTCCCAACAATATTGAAATTTTTTATCGTTATAAAGAAGACTATGCTCTTTTGAAGCATAGTAGGAGCTAGTGTTGTATTCATATTCTTCCTGCTCTTATATCTGATTGTTACCTCGTTGACCTGAGTTTAAGTCATATTTATCTAATTTCACTCTTCAAACATTTTGTAGTCCAAAATAATCGACACACTCAATTAAAACACCTACTAAATAATTACTTCACTTATTATTTTGGAATAATGTTATTCCACTGTAAGTTAAAACTGACATACTGTAACACAAATGTTTCATTGCAATATATAAATACATTTTATTGCATATTTACCATAGAGCATGTGCTTGTCCCAAGGTCTTTTCACAATTCTAGGTTCTTCAGTAAAATAAACCTCTTATTTAAAACATAGAAAGTTTTTATTTTAAAAGTAAGACCGATTTTAAACTTTTTGAAACTTAAAATATGGTTGTCTGCATAATTATATAAACTATGTTTGAGTTATAAATCCCTGTAAAATTGAACATAAAAGAGGTGTACTACAATTGTAATAGAGTCAAATTTTCAAATAATATCAATATCTACCAGTCATTCAGATGGTCAGATCTTATCAGGGCCTGGCTTAAACATAAAACTAAGTGTAAGACTTTGTTCTCAGTCCCTATATTGTAGTATTCCCTATATTGTAGAGGTATGCTCCAAACAACCTTTTAGGGGTTAAACAAAAGTTTTCTGTGAAGATATAATGACTCATTATTTAAACAAAATTACTTGTTTCAGTGAAAGAGAACAGTTATATAATCAAAGTGAGAACCAGTTTCTGTACTGCTAACAATGACTGAGATTGTTCAGGTGTTAGATTTTAATTGGAACTCTAATCCAAAGCTTTAATGGTATAACGGCAAAAGCATTATAAAAAGATTGGCATGCCCTTTACTAGACATTTGTTTATGTTAACATTCCAATTGGATCCTTAGTAGTATACATGCATGTTTTCAAGTTTTAGTACAGTTGATGTAAAGTATTAAATACAATAACATCACACTAGGTTAAGTAATCCCAAATTGAATTTAGACAAACTCTATTTTGAACTGAAATTAATGTTACCAACATATTCACTCATGTTAGTCATGTGTACTCATACTTTAACTGACAAATTGACTGAAAAATGTACTTTGCCAACAATAATACAATCCAAGAGTTGTCAATAATGATAATTAATCAAAGATAAAAAAAAATAGTTCTGCCCTCACCCAAAATCTAAAACTTTGTTTCAGCTCCTAAGGTTTCACATTTTGCCAAATACTGGACCTTAATCAGCGATTAAAGCAAATATTTACTCAACACTTTCAATACTAATAAACAATCTGGTCTTCCTTTGTGGTAACCAAAATGTGCATGATGCCTTCTCTTTCAGCTGGTCTACCAATGTATTTATTAAAATTATGAATGAATCCTGTTAATGAATACAATATACTGTATACATTACAGAAAACAATACTGTGTGGCAGAAGAATAAAGAACCTGCACAAAAATATGAAGGCCAAAATGGCAAGGTCAGCACTAGCAATTAAAACACAAAGATATGAATCTAAGAAGCAACATCATCTTTAAAGAATGCAGGGTATGGGAAATCACATTAGAGTATTAATCTTCCTGACAGCAGGCAGTATGCTGAAGCAAATCAACTGAGAACATAGCCATACATCACAATATACTAACACTATAATGAAAACATTTATTATCAAATCCAGGATGTAATAAAAATCAAAATCCATTAGCGAAAAGCAGAATATGAGAACAGAATCTAACATTGATGTAAAGAATAAATTCATATACAGTACAATGATCAGGTTTGTGGGCCCTGGCAGGCAACATCAGATAGGAATGGAAAATATCTCAATATAAATATATGTTCACTTCTAAATGGCAGTATGTATACTTCATAAATATTTTCTAAAACAATAGCAAAAATATATCTTAAGCATGCTAAAAGAAACAGCCAATTATTTCTACTGTCGATTGTTACCTTATTCTAAACTAGTCAATTAAATGCAGATCTAATTGTTTTCTTCAAAGTGAATAGTTCAAGGCAAGTATCCCTATTAATTTTATCTGTATCCAACCCTTGGTTTTGATGTGTTTGCCTATATATATTCATAATCCATCAAGGAAGCGACAATTACTCTATTGCCCTTTATCAGGGAGTTTTCATAGTGCAAGGACGAACACAAAAGGCAGACAGGTAATTATGACAAGGCAAGTCATTATATTGTCAATGCAAAAGCTAAGTTAAATGTAGCTAATTAATAAGTGCAACACAGAAGACATTTAATTATCAACAGAGTGAAGCCACTAACATCCATCTTTATTTATTTGTCTCCATAGCACTGAATTGAAATAGGTGACCTGCGAACATTACATCATCGTAAGCACAGTCCGCAATCAATAATTTATTCTTCAACATTGTGCTTAAAGCCATTATTATGTTTTTTATTATGATGAAAAACAACAACTGTGCATGCTTTCTTTGCCTGTCAGCTTTGTCTGTCAACAAAACCTTAAGGGTGCTTTAAAAATTAATGAACAGCACTTACACTGTAAATAACTGCTGGGAATAAACCATGGGCTATTTAGAATGTAAAACCTACTGTCATACTTTGATTGTCTTTGTATGCACCTTCAGCCCAGAATGCAATAACACCTGACTATGCTATCTGCAGGAAGCGAGCTGTTCTCTAGCAACTTACTATTGTCCTCTGATCCTTGTTAGAAGGTTTAGAAAATACTAAGGAGTGTTCTTGGTGTGTATGTTAAGGCCACCCATGTCATTTTAATTAATAATAGGGATATATAGGGACAAGTCCAAATATTTTACTTAAAATGAAGTGTAATTAAAGATTTCGAATAATCATTGTGTGCCTTGACCATGACAGCTTAGGCCTTTCTTTAATTGTAGAGGAATGTAGCTAAAGATACTCCTTTTTAAAGGAGTAAAGCTGAATAAAAACTGAACAATTTCAAGTTATATTGTGCAGATGGACTCCAGCAAGTCATTAGTCTGTTTTCTTGCCAGAATCACAAGTTCAAGGTCACTTTTCATCACCAAAGGGACGATCCAGCTATGAGTGATCAGCAAGGTGCACACCAGAACTAAAACTGATACTGTAGCAACCAATCACCAACTTGTTATGTTGCACTTTAAAAGCCAGAACCATTTTCATTGGTTAACTCACTGTCTTCTCATTTCCCTCCAACTGAACTGGCAATCTGACTTTTCCAACCAGGTCAGGATTTAAATTTTTCTCCAGGATGCCAGGCCAAGAAATTGAGTCAGTAAAATTCGGTCCAAAATACTAATTCTGATATAAAAGAAATCTAGTGTTCGCGAACCCACTTTTATTTGCACCTGATTAATACATTAGACAGTTGGATAACTTTTTTTTTACAGCATTGAATATCCGAGCATATTCAGTACCAAACTATAGCCAGGACGAACTGAGTTTTCCCCATCTTTCTAACTTGTGGCCAGATCCTAAGAAGACCAAAGTTCAGCAAGACGCTAACATTGGCAGAGCTGCCCAGCAACATAAGTCAAAGCTCTTGTCTCTCTCTTCTGTCTGCATTGGCACCCTCCCAAAACTGAGCAGCTACAAGCCAGACCATGGAAAAACCTCAAGCTCCATTTTACCAATTTTAACTCATCAAACACATGTGACCAACAGATCTTTGAGTATAAAAAGTCTTCATTCACATTATAGTTCTTGAGAGTTGAACTCTTATTCCAAAAACATGTTTAATGTTTAGTTCAATGGTAAATGCGTATTTACTTGTATTTGAGAATAATTGTGATATAATTATATGAGACTGATAGAACCTAAAAGGTAGACCATAACACGTTATAGTACATGTATTTTAACTCTAAGATTAACTCTGATCTTTGTAATCCCTGAGTGAATGATCATCCTTTCATATCACAGCAGACCATTTCACAAATATTCTATTATTACATTTATTGTTTGTTATGCAAGTTTTGATTTTGTATCGGTAAATTGTATATTGTATAATCAGAATGTGTATCAGACTGTAAATTACTATGTTTGATTGTTTCCTAAAAGTACTCCCTATAAATATTTACCTTTACAGTTGCTGATTGTTACAGTACATTGAAACCCCACATTGCCTACAGGTACTGTATGTATTGAAATGTCTAGCTATTGTCACGCCCAGAGGGCGCTCTACTTTTCTCTTGTTCCTAGTTTCCTGTGATTATTCATGTCTTTCTGGTGTATCTTGTTGTATGGCCTATTTACTTCCTGCTTCTGCTCTGCTACTCGCTCAGCATTGAGGTTCAGATGTCCTGAGACCCGCCTAGCACCAGGTCACTCCTGTCCTTGGCCTGAGGGTATAGGTTTCTATTCGGCATTTCCTGAACAGCTGAGCCAGGGCTAACCCCCGTTTTGCCGCTACGCATAGGGTCTATTTTCGCTCTCCTGCCATTCCACGATTCGTCCCTTCCGACATACTTGACAGCTATGGCAGAACTAGCTTACATCAAGTGCCATAAAGCATCATTAGAAGTTATCCAACATTATTAGGAGTGGTAATAGGAGGCATCTCTTTTTAACATATAGGGTTGTGGGTCTGTAGAACATGCTAACTAAGCATGTACTGTAGATGAAGTACTTTTTGGGGATCCTTAAGGAAATTAACAAATAAGATGCTTGGATTGAGGAATATATTTAATATGAAATATCTATTAAACAATTTCATCAGACCTCCTTGTTTTATAACCTATTTGTTCTTATTTTGTGGAGCTGTTTCAGATAAGACCTAGAAAATAGCACAGCCCTGCAGCAAAGACACCCCCACACCCTCATTTGCCTCCCTGAAGTGGGCACTGTTCCCTAATAGAACTCCTGCCTCTGCTGTCTTTACCTGTCCAACCCTCTGCAAGAACGCAAGATGACTCTTTTATATGCTGTGCAAGTCTTGTACAGGGCATGATACAGTATGGAACCACTTTATGCAGCACTTACAGCATGTACTGTAATTAAAGTAATGACATACAGTAAAGACATCAATAAGTTAAAATCTACTTTATTATTAATTATTAGACTCAAATGTTTAAAGTCGGATAAAGAGGGAATATCTGACCTACTAGTAACCACCAAATTTAAATAATGGATATTGTTGTCTGCATACTTTATTTCATATGTGAGTCGTAACTGTTATTAAACCAGTTATTAAAACATTTATTTAAAATGCGGTTATTTAACATATACATAGTTGTGCTGTTTCAGAGGGGATCTACAGTTTTCCAGTTTTCTATACATTTCCCAATGTTAATAAATTGTGCATTGCAATCATTTTCTCATTTTTGCATTGGCTTTTTATGGCTCCTGGAATAAAGAATTCAGCTGTATTCATCATATAGCAATGATGCATCTAGTTTTAAGGTGAAAAATGACACATTTTAAATTATTGATCTATTAACTTATTCAGTTCTTGGAGAACCACTTTAACCATGACAAAATTAATCATGCCCTTTTATTATGCATGATTCCAAAAACAGATCATATATCATTCTTTATTACCACAAAATTATATTCATTGGAACAACATTTCACTTATTTTAAATTGGTGTTGTATTTTAAAATGAGCATACATTTATTAATAGTACCAAGCATGGTATAGTGCTCTCATTGGACAATTAGCCACTGTGACATATAATTCTGTATCAGCTAAACTGTCTAAAGTTTCTTTTAGGCAAAACTGTGTCCTTGAGTTTCATAAGTGACTCAGGATGTTAGTTTTGTTTTATTTAGGCTTTGCTAGTATTGATTGCCTTGCTACCTGCTTCTTAGCTCTGTTACTATATATAATTGTAATAATCTGATGATAGAAAACAGTTTATATGATATAGAACATTGCATTTCCCATGCAATATCAGATCTTTGGTCTCTGTAAACCTGTTGTCCCTTAGTACTATTTGAGTGTGTACTGGAAATATACTATTTTTATGATGTTGGTGCTGAGAAATATTTAAAAATGCATCAGTACATACAAAGTGTGTGAAGCAGCAAAGCAGTTTTTTTATTATTGTGCATGATTCATTCTCCCCCAAAATGAGATAAGATGCCCTATAAACAATAACTACATAAACGGATGACAATATTATGTCCTTTAGAATCCACTCTCGTATTCAAGGCTGTCACTGCCAAGTATATTTTTAATAACAAAAAGAAGAATAAAAACATGATAAAAACACTGAATTGGATGTAATGGTATTTATGTGGCACTGAACAAATGTCCTATGTAATGAATAATGACAATTTTCATTCTTGTTAGATATAAAATGAGATTTGAAAGCATGCTTTCTGCTATGGAAATTCAGAGTTCCTATGAAAAAGCCTTTTGAGATGTGCCTGCAATACAATATTATAACTTTACTATCACATACATTATTTTCCCTCTTGCAATTGTATAAATTAATGTATTTATTAAACATACAGTGCCTTGCAAAAGCATCAAAACGTTTGTAGGTGAAAGGAAAGTAAATAACACTAAAACTGCAAAGAAATAAAAAAACACAAAAAGTCAGTATGTTGATTGCATGTTCGCACATCTCAGTCAATACATGGAGGAAGCACCTTTGGCATCAATTACAGACCAGAATCAAACAAAGTACTGTATCTTAGATGTGTGGGGCAGTAGTGTTAATTATCACACCACTCCATCCCCATTTATAATGCAAAAAGCAATCTCTATAAAAAAATAAATAATAATTGCATAGCTAAATACAGTGCCTTGCAAAAGTATTCAGACCTTAGCGTCCCATCTCATTAAATTACAATATGATGTGTAAAGATTTCTTTAACTTTAGTATTGTATTCAAAACTTAAAAGCTCAAGCACAAAAAGGATAAGATAAGTAAGTCTGAAGAAAAACTAAAGAGAAAAAAATAGTATGTATTGCATAAGAATACAGACCTGTGCTCTCAATATTTGGCAGCAATAACAGCCACAGTCTTTATTTGGTAAATCTCTACCAACTGTCCACACTGGCTTCAGACACTTTTTGTCCATTGTTCTTGGCAGATTTGATCAAGCTCCCTCAAGCTGTTTGTGGATCACTTATAGACAGAAATGTTTAGTCTTTCCATGGATTCACAATTTGCCACATTCAAGTCCACACTTGACAATGACAGTCAATGACATTCACTTTCTTATTCTTAAGCCACTCCAGTGTCGTTTTTGTCATGCATTTTGGGTTATTCTCCTGCTGCAAGGTGAATTTACAGCATGATCCAGATTTAGGGCTCTAGCAGACTGATGCATGTTCTTCTCAAGTATCTGCCTGCACAATGCTTCCATTTTCCCTCTATCTTGACAAGCTTTTCAGTCCCAGCATCACAACATAATTCTGTCAGAACAAAGCTTGACAGCAGCAATACCATTAACATTGATTGACATTGTTTCTTTTTTGGATTTGACCATATATTTGACCAAAATATTTCAATTTTATTTTGTGTGAACACAAAACAAATGTTGCCACTTTGTTGTGAAACATCCTCAATATACTGTTTGAGGTGTTCGTTTTTAAACAATGGCTTCCTTCTTGCCACTCTTCCATACAGGCCAGCATTTTGCCTTGTTCAGTTGCTCGGTTTGGAGGGACAGCTTGAATACAGTAATATGTGGGGTGGGTAGTACGATACACCTTCTGCTGAATGATCAGCTTAAGCTGTGATGGGATATGCAGTGTTTGGAATTTTTATACCCTTCTCCTGGTCTGTGCCTTTTTACAATTTTATCCTTAAATTGTTTTGAAAACTCCTTAGTCTTCATGGTTGAATCTTTTCAGATATTGAAATTCAATATGTGTCTGAAGGGCCTTACAGAGACAGATGCATTTACTCTGAAATCATGTGAACCACTATTACTAAACACAGACCGAGGTACTCAACTAATTGTGTGGCTTGTTAAGGTAATTTTATGCACTTAAGTTACTTTAGATTTGCTTCAGCAAAACATTTGAATATTTACACTACCATGATTTTTTCCATTTTCCTTTCACATGATCTGTTTATGTGTTTTTGTTAATTGTACTTTGATGTATGAAGTACATTCTATATATAAATACATGTTAATTGCAAAGTGTCATGGCTGCAAAGATGTAAAACAACAAGATGTGAAAATTGTACAAGGGTCTACAGTAAATACTTTTGTAAGGCACGGATGTAGAATTCTATATCAAGAAGCCTGATCAAAGAATTTCAGGTGGTGTTACTTTGTTCATTATGCATTCTCAAAATTTAGTATTGAAAATTACTTTTTCTATTTTTATAACCTCCCATATTATGGAATATATTTTTTCACCTCTACAGCTCCTGTACCATAATGAGGCAAATAAAGAACTCTGCCTACACTCTACTGATGTGCTACCTGCCAAAGCCATTCGTCATTTGACACTCTGCTTGCTCTACAGTACCTTACAGGACAGTTAGCACCACCTATAGGAGCAATTTGACTCTCACTGATGATGCTGCAAATTCCCAAGGTTCCTTCATGTCATTGTTATTACTCAGAAAATTCAGGACACCATTGCTCAATTAAACATCTCCAACACTGGCAGTAATTGGCCACCAGCAGGTTGGTCCCTGAGCTTTTCCTGAACTGCCACTTTAATCTCTCTGTCATTACTAGAGTTCTGATATAAAAACAGTTCCTTAACACCATGGCTACTGCCTAGAGTAAGGAGTAACAGAGCATCTGTCAGAGGTAAAGGACAACATTCTGCATCCGAACAATGTTTGCTAACACATCACCACTGATACTGTGCTGTGCATGAAGGAGCATTAGTTTTGAACTGCTACTTCATGTTCATTATGACCTCTTCAGATTTTGATTTATTCAGGTGTAACAGGATGGTCAGGATGGGACTATATAGACAGTAACACATTCCTCACATTTTCACAAACAAATGAGGGAATTGGCTGCACCTATGGATGGTTGTTATTCAGTACTAACTCAATTAGTATTCTATAAAAGTACTGAGGAGACAGTTAGAGGTTGTCTAACCAGACCCTCACAATCACTCTGGACAGTTAGATGGACAGCTAGATCTCAGGTTGAGATCCTTTGGGGAAACTATAATAACATTTACAAATACTCTGTTGGGGGTAAAAGCAAGGTCAAGACTTATCTTAGTTAGTAGTAGCCTTGATTGTTGCCATGCCAGCATGGCAGTAAGAAGATACCTGTAGGTGAGAGCGGACTGGCCTAACCAGGATCAACTAGGTGAAGCATTTCTACTGCTACTCATTTCTGATGTGAGGTTAAACGTGTATTTTTGGTCGACTAAAGGGTAAGTAAAGTAAGTAATACTGAGGTACTTCCCTTGGCCATTTAATCTCTCATTTAAATTTCGTTAGCAGATCCCCTTGCTACGCTTGCTACCCTACCTACAGGGGGTTCTGTTACACCAGCCTAACGAAAGAAGCTTTCATACTACAAAACCTCTCAAAACCACTTAAATAAAAGGGCATCAACATGATGAAGCAGTGGGAGACAAATACTGTTGTGCAAGATAATTATGGTAAAAAATCTGTTTAATCTGTGAAGCACATTCAGTGGTTAGTTCACAATTTCCCCTTACTTACTTACCCTTATTTAATGCCCAGTAGCATTAACATCTGTGGTGATGAAATGCCTGGAGAAGCTGGTGTTGTCACACATCAACTCCTCCATCACAGAGTCCCTGGACCCCTTGGAGTTCGCCTACCAGAACAACAGATCAGTGGATGATGCTGTCTCCCTGGCTCTGCATACAGCCTTGGAACACCTGGACACTAAGAACTCGTATGTGAGAATGCTGTTTGTGGACTACAGTTCAGCATTCAATTCCATCATACCCAGTCAACTGGTTACAAAGCTCAGGGGATTAGGTCTGTGCAACTCTGTCTGCAACTGGCTGCTGGACTTTCTTATCGAGAGACCACAGGTGGTGCGGATAGGCAATAAAACATCAACACCACTCACCCTGAGCACTGGAACCCCACACCTACACCATCACCATCTACCTCTTTATGATTTCTTATCTATTGCACATGTATTGTTTACATTCAAACTGTCTACATGTTTACTTGCACATTGTCTATTGTTTGTTTGTATATTGTCTTGATGCACTGTTTGCACTTTGTTATGTTTTTTACACTTGTTTTACAATCGAGAGACTTTCTGTAAGTAAGAATTCCATTGTACCAGTACCAGTTACATATGGCAATAAAGTTCAAGTACAAGTTAACTGAGACTGATAAATACAAAGTAGGAGACCCTGGCATAGATAGAAGGAAAAATAATGGAGGAGTAGAGCAGTAGTCAAGTGCTTTGTAGACATAGTGACAATGTTCAGTGATTATGAATGCTTGCCTTTGAAAAGTGAAACCTTTAAGTGCACCAGAAACAGCGAATTCCAAAATTAAATATGCATGAAATAAATACGATAAGGATTTCCTGAATAAGTAAAATAGTAGCCTGTTACCTTTTGAACTTCAAAAAATGTATTGAATTTACTTTTGGGAAATGTGTTAAAAAGACTGAAAAACACTTTACAGAAGATTTTGAAGCAATAGGTCAATAATACATTATTACCGTAGATTATAATTAAATCTTAACAAGGTTCAAATACTCCAATCTGGTCCTTTTGGATGATCAGGACACAGAGCTCTTACCTCCCTTTATATCTGTCATCATCCTTTCTGTATTTTCCTCTTATTTCTCCCTTTTTTCCCTACTTGCCCATTTTATGCTGTCTTTCTGGACTGCTGATTAACACTCAAACATTTACCCAGAACATAATTAACCAAGGTAAACCAAAGTAAACATTATGATTTCACGAGGAATGACGAACTGCAACGAACTATTGTGGAGCGAGTGTTTGGCTTAACCCGCTTGGCTGAGGGCCGACCTCCTGGCCATAGGACAAGGAGGCCAGGACCCCCCCGCCAAGTAACCAATGGGCAGCTGCAGAGGTGTAGTTGGGGTGGAGGTGGGATGCAAAAGTCGCACGCGAGGAAGGGAGATATCGCATTTGGTATTGATAGCGTTCGGTGGAGGAAGGAAGAAGGGAGTGATTGCTAATCACTGACGGCTGGGAATGATTGAGCGTGGTTGTTGTCATCCCTCCCAAACTTTCATTAAATAAACTCCATTGATCTGATCTCTGAATCTCACACTCCTGTATTTCACCAAACATCTCCTTGCTTTGAAGCTCCCGAGAACTGGAATAGCTGACAGGTGTTGACCATTGTATCTAGGTTCTTCATGACACTTCATTGGTCACTTACAATAGCTATAACAATATTAAGATCAACATATTAAATTTTTTAATTTCCCTTTGAGGTATGCACAATTCACAATTTTAATGATTGCTAGCAAAACAGTTGATGTTTCGGCTGTGGAGCCTTCTTTGTTCTTTTCTTTACTTGTTCTTTTGTCTGTGCCTCCTCATGTCAGCAGAAGTAGCCAAAAGATGTCATAAAGCCTATCAGAAATCAGAGCCATTTCCTGCTATACATATACAGTACTATACAGTACTAGCGACAAACAATGTGTTAGACAACATTGTACATAAACCCCTTTTCGAGTTTACTACCCCAGTGTTGATTCCAAATGTGATTTGGTCAATATCACATTAGTAGTCCATATTTCTACTACCGGGATGCAAACTCCTACTGTTATCTACATTACCTAATATTTCATATTACCAGCCAGAGGTTTGCTAATTTGTTAATCCTCCTAAATTGGTATGATCTTCAAACATGACCAGCTTGCTGTCATGTATTTTTGAATTTCAGAAAGGTTAACAATGTTTACAGTTCAAAACCTGATTGCCTGAAATGGAATCATAGTTTGTAGGGAATCAAAAAGTCACAGAGCAATGAGGTTTTGAAAAGTTTACATCTCAGGATACATAGGTGTATCCCAGATGGGTGGAGTGTAAATTCACACTGGAGGGGATGTGCCACATACTCCATTATGGTCTTAGCCTTCTTTAGAACCCTCTGTTTGAAGAACGTATTTAGGACATTTAGGTTTATTTGATTTGCTTCAAAGATTTTGCTCTTTATCTTCATTAATTTTCCCCAACTTATTACAATTAACAGTATTGGTGTTGACAAACTGTCACGAGAGCCGTTCCTGCCTCCCATAAAGTGCGTTATTTAGGACCCAATGCGGACAATATAATCCGGAAGTGACTGCAGAAGGACAACAGGGAAAACACAGCTGGATCTAGACAGGATTACAGACAGGGGGACGGTGACAGCAGTGATCCGGTGCTTGGGGGGCATGGCGAAGGCAAACGTGTCCGAAACAGTCAAAGGGGAAATCAGGGTGCAGTCCAAAATCCAATAGCAGGGAGGTCCGAGACAGAGATGAGGAACAGGGAACGGAACCAGGAACACAGAAGTTAAAATCATAACGGAGCCAGGCGCTCCGAACCCCGGACTCTGATGAACTTGAACTTCAGTTTGAACTTTATTGCCATGTATAACCTATACATGTACTGATGGAATTCTTACTTGCAGAAAGTCTCCCGATTGTTAAAACAAGTGTAAAAACAAAGTGCAGACAGTGCATCAAGACAATGTACAAGCAAATAGGTAAACAGTTTGAATGTAAACAATGTAGATATGTAAACAAAGACTGGAGATGTGCAATATACATGTATAAGAAATCATAATGAGGTATATGGCGTAGGTGTGGTCCGAGGGGCATAGCTAAATGTGTTCACCAATCACACTGCTTGTGGATAGAAGCTATTGAGGAATCTGTTCGTAAGTGTCCGTATGCTTTTGTATCTCTTACCTGAAGGCAGTGGGGTGAATAGCTCATGCCCGGGGTGGTGACTGTCCTCTGTGATTGCTAGAATTCTACCATGGCAGCGGTCCTTATAGAGCTGTTTAATCTTGGTGAGACCACAGCCGATGATCTTCTAGGCCAAATTCACCATTCTCTGCAGTGCCTTTCTTTCTAGAGAAGAGGTGTTACCTTACCACATGGTGATCCCGTTGATGAGGATGCTCTCAATAGTGCAGCGGTAGAAGGTCACCAACACGGGTACTGGCATCCCCCATCATTTGAGGCACCTCAAGAAATAAATGCGCTGCTGAGCCTTCAAGATAGAGTCCATGTGCACAGTCCAGGTTAGATCATTAGAAATGTAAATTCCCAAAAACCTAAAGCTGGTGACTGTTTCCACTTCCATTCCATCAATACTGAGTGGTCTGTGAGTGTGTGGCCTGTGTCTCCGAATGTCCACTATTAGCTCTTTCGTTTTATTTACCTTCAAGTCCATGTTCTTGCAATGACACCACCTAAGCAGCTGTACAACTTCAACCCTGTAAGTGGACTCATCATCATCGCTGATCAGGCCTATTATAGTGGTGTCATCTGCAAACTTAATGATGCGGTTGTTGCTGTGTCTTGCTGTGCAGTAGTGAATGAACAGGGGGTACAACCTTGGACTCAGACAGCAGTGGGGTTCAAGTGCTTAGGCTGAGTTGATGTTTTATTACCTATCCGCACCATCTGTGGTCTCTCAATTAGGAAGTCCAGCAGCCAGTTGAAGACAGAGTTGCACAGACCTAATCCCCTGAACTTTGTCACCAGTTGACTGGGTATGATGGAATTGATTGCTGAACTGTAGTCCACAAACAGCATTCTCACATATGAGTTCTTAGTGTCCAGGTGTTCCAAGGCTGTATGTAGAGCCAGGGAGACAGCATCATCAACTGATCTGTTGTTCTGGTAGATGAACTGCAAGGGGTCCAGGGACTCTGTGATGGAGGAGTTGATGTGTGACAACACCAGCTTCTCTAGTCATTTCATCACCACAGATGTTAATGCAACTGGGCAGTAATCGTTCAGGCACGTCACTTTTGCCTTTTTGGGGAGTGGAACAATAGTGGTTTTTTTTTTAAGCAGGTAAGGACAATGGACTGTGACAGGGAGGAGTTAAAGATGTCCGTAAGCACTGTGGTCAGCTGGGCTGCACATGTCCTAAGGACGCGGGGTGGTATCCCATCAGGCCCTGCAGCCTTATGGATTTTCACCCTACTCAGAGTCCTCTGCTCTGAGTGTTTCAGAACAAACTCACCCTGTACACTTGGGGTTTTCTCAGCAGTGTCCGTGTTTAGAGCATCAAAGCAGGCATAGAAATGGTTTAGCTTGTCCAGCAGGGATGTGTTGTTTGTGTCGATCTCCTGGCCGCAGCCATTGTAGCCTGTGATTGACTGTAATCCCTGCCAAAGCCACCGGGTGTCAGTGCACTGCATTTCAAGCTGCACTCCGTTTAGCGCGTTTTATGGCTTTCTCTAATGCATACGGTGATTCCCTGTACAGCTCTTTGTCCCCCGATTTGAAAGCGGTTGATTTATTTTTATTTTATTGCAAATGTCATTGTTGAACCACGGTTTCTGATTGGTAAATGTCTTAATTTTCTTTTCTGGTACACAAATGTCGGTGCAATATTTAATATAGCTGGTGACCGCATCCATATACTCATTTAAATCTGTGTCGGAAGCTCTGAATGCGTCCCAGTCTGTACAATCAAAGCAGTCTATTAACCGCTTTCCTTCCTCCTTTGTACCGAAGAAGCAACAGGAAAGCGATGTGGTCCGACTTATCGAAACTTGGTTTGGGAAACGCTTTGTATGCTCCTTTTATTGTTGTGTAGCAGTGGTCCAAAATATTGCCTCCTCTTGTCGGTACAGTGACATGCTGAATGTATTTTTGCAGTACTTTCCTTAGAATGCAGTGGTTGAAGTCCCCGACTACAACTGAGACGGTCTGGGTTTTCGTGCTTGCTGATAATGTCGTGGAGTTCGCTGAGTGTTGATTCCACACAGGCTTGAGGTTGAATGTAAATGGCTGTTATAATGGTGGCAGAAAACTCCCTCAGCAAATAAAAGGGTCGACATTTTATGGTCAGGTGTTCTAGATTCTGGTGAGCAGGAATTAGAGATTAACTCCACATCAGTGCACCAATTGCTATTGACCAGGAAGCAGACGCTTCCTCCTTTGTGTTTGCCAGTTGCTTGAAGGTTTCTGTCCATGCGATAAATGGTGAACCCCTTTGGCTGGATGGCAGTGTCCGGGATGTATGCATTCAGCCAGGTTTCAGTGAAGGCGTATACACAGCATTCCCTCAGGTCCCTTTCAGTGTTAATCTGACAATGTAGCTCATCTATCTTATTGTCCAGTGGCTGAACATTAGCTAACAAAATAGACGGCAGCGTTGGTCTGTGCGGACGGCTCTGTAGTCGCGCTAGTACGCCGCCTTGGCTCCCCCGACGTCTGCCCAACTGTTGTTGTTTGCCGCATCTTTGTCTGGTCCGGCAGGTGGGGTCCGGTATGTGAAAAAAGTTCTTTGATGACCCTGAGGAGTCTGTGCTCAGGTTTAAAAGTGTTTGTCTGTCATAAGTAATGACAGCCATTGAGAGTTCAACATGAACAGTCATACAACGAGAGAGCTTTCTGTAAACTGTCGCCATCTTGCCGGCGCCGGAAATGGATATGGTCAGGATGCCAGGGTTAAGCCTATGCCATCAGGTCTTACTTGGACACGCTGGTAAGCTTCCAGGCGTCCATCTTCCAGTGCTGAGAGCAGAGTTTCAGAGGCCATGGGGTTTAAATAATACACAAGAAACAAGGGGCAGGTGAACGTAATAAAATGAGGAGGGATGACGGTCATGACACAAACCAACAAAGAAGCATTTTAAAACGATTTTGAAAAGTGTTAAAATAATTTTGTCTATGTTAAAAAAAGATGAATTTCTGAAGAAAATATGCCATGAATGGGTTCTGGATACATTAGGTTGAAAGCTCTCACATTAGGTCACTATGAGGGGTCATATGAAGTAACGTGAAGTTCTATAACATTTATATACTGGAAGCCTACTTCTTCAAATCCACTTAATCAAATAAGTCTGATACAGGCTCCATTCATGGCATGTTCTGTAATCCCCTTTTCAGAAAAAAATGTTTACAGCCATGATACATTTTGAAATTGTTTAAATACATGTGATAATGTTTGTTATACACTGATGGAAAAAAGAAATGCAACACTTCCTCCTCCACACTCTCGTCTGGCCCTCCCGTCTGCATGGAACAGACTGAAGAGTGACTCATCTGTGAAGAGGACCTGATGCCACTGCTGACGAGTCCATGGAGCATGGAGCCTCACTGTCCTATCACTGATGTGGGCATTGTGTCAGTATGGGTGGCAAATCTGAAACGATCTCTCAGATGGACCAGTCTGATGTGTCGGTCCTGCTCTGGTGTGGTCACTCGAGGGCGACTGGATCTTGGACGGTCATCTGTCCTGCCAGTCAGCAGAAACCTTGTCTGCAGTCGGGACATAGTGGAGCAGCTTACTCCATAGTGTCTGGCAACGCAGGCACATGACATGCCTGCCTGCAGCATGCCAATGACCCTCTCACTTGCTTCTGATATTCAAAGCATTATGGAATGCACAGAAAACTGACTATAAGTGTGGCCTTTTTCTTGCAGTGACCTAACTTTGAATTATGGCCTTTAAAGGTGACCTGATCGTGCATTGTTCCACCTGGACCTCGTTGGGTAAAAGTGCACCTAACGAGCTTTCGTGTGGTTGGAAAGTTGCAATGCCTCACTGTACAAGCTGTATTGCTGGTCAGAGGGCTTAAAACAAATTGACAACATTTTGTAAAAGTACATAAGCTATAACTATAGTATTCTCATTCCAGAAAATATTGCGTTTCTTTTTTCCATCTGTATATTTGGAAAAAATATAATTTATTTAAAAAAAAACATTAAGATACAGTTTTAGTAACAGCTAGCACAACAGAAGGACTGCCTATTGATCTTCTTTGAGCAGTGAAAGATTGAATTTAGCATGCTGTACAGAACTATAGTATACCACAGTGTGCTGTATCTGTATGTGAAATGCTAGAATATTTATGTGGTAGGTTTCCTGAATACATTCGAGAAAAATAATTTTAAAATACATGTAGGTGTTAATATTTGGTAGTATTTGGTAGTTAATATCAGGTAAGTCTGATTAGGCACAAAATAAGCATAAAGGGACACAATGGCTACCAGTTCTGGTAGTCATTGTGTCAGACACAACCAATTTCTAAAAATAAAATGCCAGTTAAAATTGGTTTACTTCACTAACATTTATAATTCAGTAGCACAATAAATTTTATTTTACTTCCATGCCTCAGTCTCTTTATGATTTCTGTAATGTTACTCATAATTAGCTCACATCTTTCTTGATTGTTAAACTGGGATTTCTAGCTGTTTGTTTTTTCTTAATTATCCTCCCACATTAAAGTCCAGAAAGTGTAGTTTATCAAAGGATTAAATTCTGGAAGAGGGTAAATAATTAAAAATCAAACCTCTGAAACCAGCAGTCAGAATTTCCCAAATCACCAACTGCAGAACAGTTGACGTAATAACCCAAATATGTCTTTAAAGATATCCAACCGAGCATACAAAAATGTTAGGATGCAACAGTTTGATTATTACATATAAAAATCACTTCATGAAGCACAGCTGGTTTATCTAAGATTGCAGAATTTTGTCCAGCCATTTAACTGCAACCACGATCTCAGAGCAGTGATAGCAAAGATCGATGATTAAAACCAGATCATATGATATTCATATAAAAATATGATGCACAACCCTATTTTGTTCTGATCTTAAACATCTGATTTATTGCATTATACAGTAGAGGTAAATGAAATAATTGATGCCTAATACATTTAGTTTTACATTTGATTTGTTAATTTTCCCGCTGCTACAATCTGATATGATATTTGCCATGGTAGAAAAAAAACACTTTTAAATGACTTACTATGGAAGTTTATTAGATAAGTTTCGGTATCTTACAACATATTGTCCATACAGAACAATTTCTAAATCCTATCCAATATAGGGTCACGGAAGAGTCAAACCCAATTTCGGTAAGCAACAGGCTCAATGCAGGATACACCTTTGATGGGATGCAAGTCCATCACAGGACATATGCACCCATCCATTTTCTTCCTCCTTTATCCAATACAGGATTGTGGGGGAGCCAGAGGCTATCCTGGCAAGCAACTGGTAAAAGGCAGGACACACACTGGATGGGATGCCAATCCACCACAAGGCACAAACAGACACACACATGCACAATATAATGTACGTAATGCAAATTTAAGTGTTTAATGCATTTGCCATGAATCTTTGATCATTGCATTTAGAATAGAAGAAAAGGTCAGAGATGTTGGGATGACATACTGTAGTTGAGAATCTCTTTCATATTCCAAAACAGTTCAATTCTACTGCTTGAATTCCACATCACAGCAGTTATTGTAAAGTGCCACCAGGGTTTCTTCCAGTGCATCTATGGTCTGTCCAGGACCAATAATGCTCACTTAGGATTCATTTTTGAGCCAATTTGATCAGATTTAATTACTTGAGACCAGATCCTCTTTTCAAGCTCCATTACCAGAACTGAGGTATAAACTTTAATGGAGCTGAAAGTGTAGTTTGTTATATCCTCACTGCAACCTTCAGCCTAACTCTCTGAAGCAGAGTGAGCTCCTAAAGTAAGAAACATTTAAAGAAAGCCCTTCTTCATTGTTGTTTTATTTCTATAAAAACAGCTGAGGACTCCTGAGCAACCTCAAAGGCTGTGACTGTGACAAGCATCTTTAAATGAATGGCATTTCATGGAAAAGATGTCTAATTTATCACTCTTAAAACTGGGACAACCTACCCCATTTCCATTGAGGTGAAAACCTTATATTTTGATCAGGTGTACTGCAGTGCTGTTATTTTCTGTTGAATACATGTATCAAAATAAAATGAGTCTCTCAAAAAAAAACACATTATACAGTTAAAATATTAGTTGTGATATTCCATAAAATATCTAAAAACATTGAATCGATTTAATATTTCTTAAAGTGCTTTAAACAAAGACATGAAAACTAATCATGAAGACAACTTTAATATCACTTAATAACTAACCACAATACATATTTCCATAATCCATATAATGAATTCAATTAATGGATGCCTTAGATATTTAAATGCTTTGAATGAGACTGGTATAACATAGAGGACAAAGAAAGGAAATGTTAATGCACTACAATACGATACTACAGAGGGAATTTGAGAACACCGAGATGGATCTTGTTATTAAAAAAAATGAAAATGCAATCTGAAAACACTCTCCAGTGTGATTCCCTGCACAGTTCTAAAGAGACAGACATAAGCAAGTGAAAAAATAATGAGAGCATCATATTGAATCCATAGACACATCACTGATGGTAACATGGGGAATGTGTAGGATAAAAAAAGTGATAGAAGTATCAAACAAAGTGAACTTTTCTGTGTGGGGCCCTTAGGTACATATACCTGTACAAGGAGACAGAACTGTTGTGAAGGTCATGTTTTTTTGTGTTTCTGTTTCAACTGAGCAGATGTGCCCTTGAAACAAACAGATTTTATTTAAAAAACCACCAGAAATATGAAATATGAAGTTGTATATTCAATGCGTAACATGTCTTGTTATTATGCTGGTAGATCTCTTAATGAAAATAAACTAAAAAAGAAAGCATTTGCCCCACCAAACAAAAGTCAAGAAATAAAAAGGAACTGAAACATAGGACAGAGTGTGAGGGCTGAGAGTGGTAAAAGTCAACCCAGCAGGGGCAAAAGTGAATTGAATTTGGCCTTTTAAAATGCCTGGCCTTTGACTGAAAATTGATTCTAAAGATTCAAACAAGAGAAAAATAAAATGTATAAATATTGAATTCCTTCCAATCTTGCACACTTTATTTACTTTTTGCATCCTCAAAGCTATGCAAAACAAAACCCCTGACAGTTCCCAAATTATTAATTGCTAATAATATACTGTATTTGACTAAAGCATTTATCCAAAGTTAATCAGAATTGCCAGTATAAAATGGGGTGCCAATTATAATATATAGCTGGGCTTTGGAATAAGCTAAAGTACTAATGGCTACCACAGTAGCATTTGCACCTGAGATTTGAACCCACAACATTCTGTTGAGTAGTCCAAAGCCCTTAACCACAGACCCCTGGACTGACTGGACCAGAGTCCCAGACCCCTGGACTGACTGGACTACTGTGGACTAGTGTCATCCAGACACTAGTGCTAAATGCATAAGGCATTGATGTATTTCTCACGTAGTAACTTTTACTTTGCATTATACTTTTAAATAGTCTGCTCTGTGTTTACAAAATGATTTCATAGGATATTTTACCATTTGCTTCTTAAATTTTTTTAAAAAGTAAAATCACACATAGGAACACTGAGCACTGTTTTGTGGCACCTCAGGCATTATATTTTGATCAGAAGACTTTCAGAGGCACAACAGACCTTACTGTATTGATGAGATGCTATGTTTAAGTGACCCAAATGGATATTTTCATAGTTGTACTCAGAGCATCCGAGTCTGTGTGAAACTCCCAATGTATCATGTAATTCAGTGTGAATATTCCCAATGCAGTGCTGAGAAAATAATATGTCTGTGTGTTGTGATGTTCTCATCAACTATATTACCATTTTTTTTTTTTTCGTGTGCAGTTCTAGGAAAACCATTTAGTTTACACTGTATATTAGATGGATTGTGTTCATTCTCCCTGTGCTACACTGGACACATCAGTGCAGGAAAATTATATTCCCAGCGTGGAAAGGTTGGAGATGCTTCATGGGTTCTCTTTACAAGCAGAGATGATCTCTGAATAAACTGGACAGTTTCTTGTGCTCAAAGTTACAGTGTTAGATAAGATTCCACTATTTAGTATAATACTAGCTTTTGAAACTGTGAGATAAAAAACTGAATTGAGCATTAAGCAATGCAGAGAGGTCTCAATTGGAACAGGAGGCTAATTGGACTGCTGGTGCTGTGAGATCAAATCTGGTTAACAGTAGGTAGCAAATAAAATGAGATAAAAGACCATGGCTTAATCATATTTACTAGTAACCCAATTCAGAAATCATTAGATAATTAATAAAATTGTAAATTTCTTTAGACAGTCTTGAATCTTAAAGGAATGTACAAAGCAAGCCCTGATGCAATAATAATAAAAAAAAACTATACAATATAATACTATTAATAAAAACCTGTTGGTTGTGTATTGTAGAAGAATAAATTGAATGGGATTATTCAGATTCATATTTTCATTAATATAGATATTACACAAACAAATATTTAGTGGATTGAATGATGCTTGTTTGAAAAAGTAATGTTCTGTAGGAAAATCATATACTGTATGTATGTTTTTTTTTTTAATTTAAAGAATTATTTTCATCCCCAATGACACATTTTACTAGACAGCTCATTAAACAATGAACCTGGGAGACCAATGATTAGAACCAGATTAGGATGCGATTGAAAATTGCTCCATAAATCTCACAGCTCTGAGTTCCTTTGTTTTGTTACAGTACATCCATTAATTTGAGGTGGAGAGTTCTTGTAATTAATTCATTGACCAATGTAGGAACGCAGCCTCCAATAAGTTTCCACTATCTGCCTGCATAAGTAATATGATATGACCCTCTTAGCCAATACATATATCTGGATTTTAATCTTCATAAAATATGTTTTCTGTTCAGGATAATTTTATCCATGTTTAGAATTCAAGTAGGAGATAAAAAAATAACAGGTAAAATGTGATGTATTTTGATTTAAACAAAATTGATTTCGTGATATGGAATTGCATTTGCAGATGTAAAAACAAGAACATTATTCAGAAATTGACCTCTTCCTGCTACTCAAGTGTCTTTTAGAGAGACTCATTCTTCTTGAAAAAAAGAAACTTTTAAAATATTTTTAAAGAGATATTCTACCACTTCCATTCAATATGCATAACCACAATATCCAAAATACCTTTGTAGATTCAGATAATGGGTCCATTATAAAACTACGTAATAGAACATAAGGAACAATAACAAAAATGAAGTTATATCCACAGCCCAGTGCTGAGCCCAGGGCTGTTTAATCCCTTGTGAGGAAGATGAGACCTTTTAATAAGAATACAGTATGCTTAATGTCTTCCATTTAATTATTTGAGACATTTTGAAGAGTTCTATCACTTTAGACCACACTACAGCTATCGACTCAACTACTGTCCACATAGAGCAAAATGTTATATATTCAGAATGTATTCTGTTCTGTTCATCAGATCATGACATGTATTCTGTGTGGTTTATTAAGGTCATGCAATGCCAGAGATTACTTTAAAAATGGAATTCTAAAGGTGTTTTGATTTGACATCCTTATGCAGCCAGGTGGGTTGGGTTGTGAACTTGTGTAAAAATGTGACAAAGTTCCACCATGTGATTTCAGGGGACAGAAAGGTCATTCCTCTTTAGCGATTGGGTTAGTAACTGCCCTTTCTGAGACACAAAGCTAAAATAATTACTGTCAGCTGCTCTGTGCAAGTATCACGCATCATGGCCTGTATATAAGAGAATGTGTCAGTGCTTGTTGTTTTAGTGTATTTATTGAAAAGAAAGGGGCATTCATTCCAAGAAACAGTCAGTCAGACTTGTAAGTGGCTTAATTTGAGTGCATCATTTCAAAATTTGAGTGTGTTATTGTCTTGGATTAATTTATTGTGAGTCCTTATTAAAAATAAAATAACTGTTTTGTCACATGTACATCGATATTGTGTTAAGCCACCTAAGAAGTGCAATGCTGATGATGGTGTTTCATTAATATAATTAAGCAGTATACAGCATAGTGTTGATGTATTCCCACAGGTATGCAACCTTTACGTTGATTCATTCTGAGTGGAGGAACTATCTTGTATCCTTACCTAATTAGAATCCTATTTAAAGTAGAGGTGTGTTTGGCACCAGTATGTTATTCCTTGAAGAATTAGAAGAAGAATTGGAGATAAAACTGAGATTTATTTTAAACATAGGAAGTGTCTGTAAAACTAAATTAACTCTAGGGCTAAATCAAAATTCTAACTATTGCTCAGGGTTTTCTGAAAATCAGGGTTTCTGAGGTCATCAGTTTGAAATACTTGAATAACATCAGAAAACACATTTCTATTTAATACTTTAAGTAGCCCAGCAGCCATATCACCCTGCAGCTCTCAACTGGCTACCCACTAAAACTAAGCAGGGATGAGGCTGGTCAGTACCTGCATGGGAGACCTCCTGGGAAGCGATGGATGCTGCTGGAAGTGGTGTTAGTGAACCAGCGGGAAGCGCCCAACCTGCGGTCTGTGTAGATCCTAATTCCCCAGTATAGTGATGGGGATACTATACTGTAGTGGGCGCCATCTTTGGGATGAGAGATTAAGCCAAGGTCCCGACTTTCAGTGGTAATTAAAGATCCCCAGGCATTTCTCAATAAGTATAGGGAGTTATCCAGGTGTCTGGGCCAAATTTCCCCCCTTGCCTTTACTGTGGCTTCCAGGTTGTCCCCATGTATGATTGACTTGCACTTGCCCTGCGATGGACTGGCGCCCCATCCAGGGTGTACCCTGCCTTGCACTCATTGCTTGCCAGGTAGGCTCCGGCTTCCTGCGACACTATATCGTTGTTACGTCACAGTGTGTGTGTTTTTTCTTTTATGTCCACACTGCTGACCCTTGATTGTTCTCCCTTCCCCATTGGCCCACCATCACACCACATTTTCAGTATGGCGTCATCATCAATTAACTCTCAGCCAATCAGAACACATTTTATTCACTATTTAACATGGAGGCTTTCAGAAAGAAGAGGCCTTTCGTTTGACGTCGGTCCCGTTTGGTTTTGGTTATCGCTTCACTTCGCTTCTGGTTATTGCTTCGGCTTCGTTTGTTGGTTTGTTTTGCTTTGTGTGTGTGTATTTTCGTATAGCTTCGGCTTTGTTGTTTTGTTGGTTTTATGTTAGTTTCTTTGTACTTTCGTTTGTTTGTGTGTTCATCCTTGTTTTGTCATTACCTTGCCCCAGTGTTACATGTTCAACTTTTGTGTTCTTGTGTACCCTGCTCCTGTTGATTATTCTTGTTTTCCCTTATTTGTATTCCTGGTTCACTTGTGTTTTTGTGTGAACTTTTGTATATAAGGTTAGTTTAGGTTGTTGGGTACACTTTACACACTTAGTTGATTTTGTATTAGTACACTAGGTTAGTACGGGTGAGTGCCATTTGTCTTGTATGGTTTTGGGTAGTCAGTGCAGTTTAGCTAGGGTGTTGAAGACGCCGAAGACCGTGTGTTTCGGGTTTTCTTTTGTAGTCAGATTAGCTTTCCCTCACTGTCCTAGCCAGCTCCATTTTGTTTATTTTCTTTTCTTTGGCACCACTCTAGTTCCTTACCCTTATCACGCTTCCTAGTCCCTCACCAAAACCCCCCTGCTTCCAAAAGAATTATCCTAAATGTTACACCCCTTTTCCCCTAGACACTTGGGGTCGTAACAATCGTATAAAGCAGTTTGGCAAATGACATGACATGACTTTAACTAGCAGATAGATCAAATACAAACACATTGCTATTTGTATTGAGAGTACTGAGGAGAGTACAGTACCTCCACCTTGCAAGGTGAGTTGGAAGCTGTCTAACATTTCTTTTTAAAGTCTACAGGGAGAAAGCTGTGTCTAAACATGGACTGGACTGTTATATACTGTCGACAGAATCATGTAAAGCCAACTATGAAGGGATAGCATCAGTACTGGTACATACCTGTAGTTGGAAGGATTTCTGGCTGTGTTGAGTTGAGATTAGTTCCCCAGGGTCTTTTGACTCGCTGGCTGACGGTGAGTCACTTGCTTGTTGGGTGCCATCATGTTTACATGCTGACATCAGTGAAATACTGTTTTTCAAAACAGCCCTAATTCTCTTTTCAGGCATTGAGAACTTTTCAACATTGGCTAAATTACAAATGAATCTGCAAGCTCCTAACCACTTCTAATGTGTTTCATTCTTTCCCAAGTATTATCAGTAACGTGCTATCAATTGCATAGACGTTAAAAATTTGTCACAGGCTTTGAAATCTCCCTGCAAAATCTGGTGTTTTTTCCTTGATAACAGGGAAATGTAACTCATTAATTTTCTTGTTACAGGTTTCATGCTTTAAAAACACTCAGTTTTAATTTCTGAAAGTTCATAGTGAATATCTGAGCCTGGTCAGTACCTGGAAGGGACACCTCCTGGGAAAAAAAAAGATTGCTCCTGGAAAAGGTGTTAGTGGGGGCAGCAGGGGGTACTCACTCTGCAGTCTGTGTGGGTCCTAATGCTCTAGTATAGTAACAGGGACACTATGCTGTAAAAAAAGATTCCATCCTTTGAGACATAAAACCAAGGTCTCTCTGGTCGTTAAAATTTCCAGGGTGTTTCTCGAAAAGAATAGGGGTGTTACCCCAGCCAAATTTCCCAATTGCTTTTACCAATCACTGCCTCCTAATAATCCCAATCTATGAATTGGCTTCGTTACTCTGTTCTCCTCCCCACTGCTAGCTGATGTGTAGTGAGCGTACTGGTGCACTATGGCTGCCATTGCATCATCCAGGTGGATGTTGCATGTTGGTTGTGGTGGAGGGGAGTCCCCATTACCTGTAAAGTGCTTCTTGTAAGGAATTATTATTATTATTATTATTATTATTATTATTAACATTACAAAAGAGTATTTTGAAGGTCATTGAATGCCCATGCCAAACTCTACTTAGTAATAGATACAAGCATCCTGAGGTACAGTTTTTGTCCAACTATAAAGGATTTTGAAGGGTTGCACAAACATGAGTAAAAATAATTTAAAATGTCTCCCTCAACATTTTAGATGAATTAGTAGGTAAACATTAACAGTAACAAAAATTACACAACTATTTGGAAGCTAAATTCTGTATGCTGACCATTGCATGCTCTTACTTGTGCAACTTGTAATGTTTCATTATGAAACTATTGCTAGAGAGTATTGGAGTTTGCTGGTGGTATAGTTTTGGAGGTCAGTGGAGGGCAAGCCTTGCAAGGCTGGTTTGGCACTGTCCTAAAATTTTATTAAACTCTGCTGATGCAGAGAGAGCTGTGTCTAAATACGGACAAGTATTTTCACTGCAGAGCTGGAGAATGATGAATGATGCTGTTTCAGGATGTTCCATCTCACATTCACCCACTGACTTCAAGAAGCAAAGGCGTGTGAACTATTAATAAATATTTTGTAATACTGCTGCATATTAATGGCAATTGAAAGAAAAACTTTGTTTTTGTTAAATTGTGGGGTTATAAATGTTTGTATTGGACCAATAGCATCTGGACATACTGTACTGTAGAGCTGGACAACCTACCCTCTGAATGAATTCCTTTACTAAGTTATTTCAATCAATTTATGCTTCTACTGTATGTTTTAGCTGGTGAAAATCTCAGTTTTTTTACTTAAACACATCTTTCCTTGCTAAATGAAACAGCACGGTTTCAGACATGGAGTTCCGAATGAAAATCTTCTTTCCCCTAAGTATGAACCTACATAGGTTGCTGTTCATTATTTTTAATGCACCAAGGTATTATCTGAATATGCACATTATAGGTCACTGCTTTATGCTTGAATGCATAAACATTTATGCATTAAAAAACAAATAATTTAATACTATATAGTGTTTATCCAATCTGCCTGTAGCAGCTCTCTGCCAATTGTGGTCAAAGACAGTTAGTGATCATAGTTATCCTGTGAGAATCATTTTTCTTTCCTTCATGTTCCTGATAAGTGCATAAGTACCTGAACTAGCTCTGTTTTTATGATCTATTGTTGAACTTTTTTCCAGTTGCCAAAGTAAATGCAAAATATTGTCTGTTATTTATTTCCCATTATCATTAGAGTGTGAAATAGTAACTTACAAATACAATTAAAAAGTGTATTTCTGAATGTTTTCTCTTCACTTGTTAACATGTTCAACAGAATCTGATAGAGTAAATGTTCTAAAATACTCTCAATCATATCCTGACACAAGGCAAACACTGCATTCTTTAGCAGTTCTAACTGCATTCTAACAAGTCAAACAGAGGAATGATTGTTTTAAGTGAATGACTACAATATTGCTATTAAACCACTAATAATACTGAACTATAAACTTTAAGCCAAGTCACACCTTACAAGTCTTTCTGCACCTTAAAATGACTGTTTTGTGTTAGTTGCTGACTGTAATAGGATATGTACTGTATACTGATACAAAAAACAAATGCAGCACTCATGTTGCATCAAAACAACACATGTTTTAATCCACTGACTGGGCCAGAACTCCCCATTAGCTAGGAATGTGCCACATGGGACATGAGTTGCACTACACCTGCCAACATTACAACCAATCACCACCCATGATGATTCAACTTAAGCATTGCAGCACTACAGTAGCAGTTGAAAGAAATAATTATCTTATGCAAATTAATTATTTTAATTAATACATCTCATTCTTAGGTCACAACAATGCCCAAGACCTAGATGCATTTGATGATGTTTATTGATTATGTAAATTTAGGGAGATAGGGTTTAATCTGCTTTGATGAGGTCTAGCCTCCTGTTCATACATAAAAAGGATGGCACCCTTATGCAGCCTTCAGAGGACTTTACTTACAGTAGGAGTTAACTAAGGGGTAGCTGCAAAGTGTAGATGGGGTTGAGGAAGAATGCATGAGGCAAAATATAAACATAGAAATATTTGTGAATGATATATACAGTATAGCATTCAATAATTTATATCTAGAATGATTGTGACATTAGGAACACAGTGGCACACTCTTTTGCATTATTGTCTCATACCACTGGGGTCCTGGATTCAGTTCCTGGGGTGTTTTCTGCTTGGAGTTTTCATGTGTTCTCTCATAATTCCTGGGATTCTTCCAGGTGCTCTGGTTTCCTCCAGTAATGCAAACACAAACTTTTAGTTAACTGACTTCTGGGAAAGTTGGTCCTGAGTGTGTGCATGTGTGTGTCTGTTTGTGCCCTGCGATGAACTGGTGTCCTGTCCAGGGCATATCCACTACCTTGTGCCTGTTGTTTGCCAGGATAGCCTTCCTGAACTTCAGTTAAGAACTTCCATTTCCAAAACTTTCAAACGTTTATTTCACAAGGCTGGTTTGGTAGTTTACCTGGACTAGTCTCCTGAGTGTTGAAACAGAGTCAGCTTATTTTACAGATAAGCCATCTTAACTAATGTAGATTGTATCAAGATGATCCTAATTCTCAAGCAGAGCACAATCATGCTGTATATTTCACTGTTCTTAATATAAACAAAAGTGTATTATTGAATGGTTATTCGTAAATACCTTAAACAACTAGTGTGGGTAATTCTAATTTTTGCATTATACATCAGATTGCTTAAAATGCTTAAAATACTTGAGTCATTATAATCATAAGTAAAATGTCTTACAATAAATTAAGAATTATGGTATATAAACCAGATCCAACTGTATGCTTTATATGATATAAAATCTGAGATTTAGTTTGGTGTTTCTTTATAGATAACATCTGCATATAATTCTTTATTTATTATTTTAATTCTTACTAATTTATCGAAATTATTTTGTCTGAGTTCAGCAGAGTATTCTGGGTGGGGGTGTATGTGCAAAAAACAAATATGACACTGTGTCTAATTCTAAAATGTCAGAGAAATAAAAGCAGGCTGCTTCTGTATAGCCTTTAATATTTTAGCATTGAATACTTGTGCTGAAAGCATTATTCTATATTACAACGATATTTTCAATTACCCTCATGTTAAAATGAACATGAATATGTAAATGAAAAATAGCTTGTCAATTCCCTCTCATCGCTAGTATTTAATTCACAGCCAATTAACAGTTTACTGTAACTCTGACTTATGGAATTAAACTGCTTGAAGTCAGCAGTAAGGTCATGCAGTAGAAACTACACATAAATTTTACAAATCCTTTGGGGATTTTAAGTACAAAAAAGAAAATGAACCAAGAAAAGTTACAATGTTGCAGTCCAGGAATGATAAACAATAGAAGCACTGCCATAAAAGTCTTTGTGATGATCTTATTAATAAAACAGAAATAAATATACTGGTGAATAAACATTTTAACCACTAGACTATTCATTGGACATGCACACACCATTTCAGAAAGAAAATGAAATACTGTATCAGTGCACTATGTAATAAGTTCTTTTTCAGTATTTTTATCCACCAATCCATCTTTTAAATGGAGTGTATGCAAAACAATTTTACTTCTGTTTCACTGATGCAGTATCTATTTCCATTGACTTGGTCCATTTATTTCACTGGCCTTATATGACAATAATTTCTCAAATTGTCAAATTGTATTTTGTTTTTGGAAAACACACATCGTACAAAATTCTTGTCAGTGGAGTGATGTAATTTTTCTTTATATTAACAAACAAGTTTAGGGCTATAGTGTTTTTAGAGCAATTGTTTTAAAGATAAGGATATGAATTATGTTTGACCATAATTCATAGAGACTTCTACTAAGGCTTATAAACACCATAACTCTGAATGGTGTTTCTTACAAGTGCTATATTAAGTGGCTTTCAACAGGCAATGGAAGGTTATACTACGTTGATAAAACCTAATTAATTTGCATATTTCTGCTAAATAAATCATACTTCTATGTAAAAGGCTTTACATCTGAGGATGTGAAATGGTCAGAGCTTATTAAGAGTCATATATCCCATAAAATCTATCTATTCTTTCACTTGCAAGATGAACAGGTACATTAAACTGAAACCTTGTCAGGACCCCAAAACTTGATAGCTTTAAAGAAATAATTATATTTCATAGTAATATAGAAAAACAACACTTTGAGAATTTATTACCTTACTAAGCCATTGAGCCATTACTAAGTCAAAGATGAAATTAAATGCTCTAGATGTACTGTGTATTGACTTTTAACTGAAAAGCTTGAATCTGCTGTTCAGTGCAGTGCTATTATTACTATGTAAGATGTAAGTATCTGATTCTCTGTAGTAGAGGACTGTTTCCTTAGCAGTGAGCTACAGAGTCCCTTGACACTGAGAAGGGCAAATAACCTCCAGCAAAGAGCTGGAAGAAGCTTTTATAGGGTCTCAACAGCACATTACAACTGTGAAATGTGCAGTGAATTAATGCTTCAGATGTGCATCAAAACATAAGGAATTTTAAAAATCACAGCTGTTAAGTTAAGGGTCATATATTTCTAAATAGCCACTGGTGTTTATTTATGTGCCAACTTGTGTTAATTAGTCTTATATTTTCAAACATATAGGAATAAGACACTATAACCCAATAACACCATCCTCCCCTCAACATTAGCTACATTAGCAGAACCTTTTCCTAGCCCAACAGGCCCCTAAGCAAGACTTGAAGTAGAGACTCAGTAGAGATAACTACTGAGGCAAAGTGCAGTAAGGATTTGACCACATCAGCTGCAGCACTCCCAGTCTCCTCTATCAAGATAGAATACCAGCCAGTGAAGCCAAGGAAGGGGATGCAGAAGCTCCTAACACAGCACTAATATCTTTTTAATAGTAACTCCTATACATGTACTTTTTAACTATAGTTTTTAGTTGTAACATCTTGTAACCAAACAGGAACATAGTTATAGTTTGTGTAGACATAGCTTTAACAGAGTAACTGCAATATACAGTATATTTGCATTATATTAAGAAAGGCATAGATTGCTGTACTTGCACCAACTGTATGCAAAAGATTTGGCTAATTCAGCAATTTATGGTTCAGCAGTGGAATACACACCCTCCATTTGGGTATTTAGGGTTTAATGTTTGCCAATAACAATAACGAGGTAACAGTGTGGATAGTGGTTAGGATGTTATTTTATAACTGGGTGGATAAAGGGTTAAAGTCTAGTGGAACACTGCAGTTGTACAAGTACCTACAGTACAGTACAGGGAATGTACTTATCAGATTACTCCAGTAAAGTTCATTACTATATACTGTAATTGGGTACTTTCCATTAATATTGCAAGTTATCATTGCAAATGCGAATTTGTTGTCAATTGCCTTATCTGTTTAAATAACATTGTATTATTATTAAATTTATGAAACAGCATTGTCAAATGCTCAAAGTTAACATCACAGAAAAACTAAACTTCAAGAAAATATAGTAAACAACCTGTCCATCTTTAATTAAAAGTTCCCTGTTTTTCTCTGATTAATGTGATTCTCCATTGTCTTTATCGTTCTGGTTAATTATATTTAAAATCATTTCTCTTGGATTTGAAATGTATCCACTTCTTTTAATCCAACTAATCTTTCTATTCTTTCTGGAATAGAAAGAAACAAGGACGAGTATTTAATAGGTATTGTGTAAATTGTTCGGTTAAACTAAATGTTTTTTGGAATATTAACAACTTTCTGTTAAGATATTGCCACTATTTCAAAACATTTTTTTATCTATGTAGGACAACTCACTCTTACAGAGCTATTTCCTCAAGAGGGTTATGCATGTCAACATGCAGACAAAAGAGACATGATGATGCACACATACTGTATACTGTATACACAATGTACTGTTTGTCACTTTAATAATTTCTTCACCCCTTCATAGGGAGCAGTTCCTGGTAGCAGAGGCTAAAGCCTTTGCCAGTTTTCAGTTTTTGCCAAAACTTCCTTTTGATGAACAGGGAGAAAGGCAGTCTGGTTGTCAGTACAGAAACAGCATGGACACTTTGATAATTTCCTAGGGTTGCCATCTCTCTCTTGGAGTTTAACCACTTACCACCTAATCAAAGACACTAATTCCCAACAGCACATTGCATTCTGGAAGACAGCCATGTCTCCAGAGTATGCTCTGGCTTCTAGTCTGGCCAAAAGGATCTCAGAATCAAATTCAAAGCACCCTTGCAATGCATGCACCATACAAGAAGTCCTTCCACTTGGCAATCTGTTGCCTTGTGCGAAATCAACACTGCTGGCTGGGTTTGAGTTTAAGGAGACAGGAGATTCCAGGCAAACAAACTTAATTTATATTAAAAAGGTATTAAAGGATACTGTAGATGGAAAAAGCTCTAAACATCTAAAAAGTATACATCATTTTCCAAAGACATACAGTACTGTAGTATGTTGAAGCTGAAGCATAATATTAATTGCTTCAGTAAAGATACTGTATGCCTTATGCATAACTGGTAAAGATGTACAATACACAACAGTCATATAACTTGAACATTAAATAGACATGTTTAAGAAGGAAGAAAATATATTTTGCTACTTTGGACTTTAAATTTAAAACTTCAATGATACTTTCTTGTTTTAAATTAATTTGTTTAGATACGTCTGTGTTAAGGGAGTACAGAAAACAAATGGCATTAATTTACCCCATGCTTTTTATTCCAAATAACTAACATGTTTTGCAATGCTACACAAGTAAAGATTTTTTCCGTTTTATTTGTGGCTAGATGGATAACCCAATTTCACTTTCCTCAGAGGCAGCCTCATCTCCTCCTTATCTGTTTTATTGCATTCTGTCTTTACACTGTTTGTATTGGCTGAATATAGCTTGTTTTGTTTTTGAAAAATTATGTTCCTTCTTTGAAGATCACCAAAGTTTTGCTTTTATTAATTGAATGTGATTATGAAATCATTTAATGTTCATTTTTCAGAAACTCAATTTAAACATAAAATAATATACATTATTATATTCTACCAATACAGAAAGCATCAATAAAAATTGTGAAAATGCTTTAAAATAGCTAATTTTATTGGCTTCTACAGGTATATCTAGGTAAATGGGGATTGCCACACATTAAGATATAAGTACCTGCTTGATAAAGTTAAAGTAATGCTTCAGAAAAAAAATATTTTAAACTCTCTGACCTGAAAATATGAAAAATAAATATTTAGATTTTAAAGATTAATTTAAGATTGATGAATATTGTGAAGTACAGTACATTCTGTGCACAGGCAACTATTTTACACATATGCAGTACATGGTGTCAGTGACAAGCAGATTACTCTGATTATGAAAATTCATAAAATGCTGCCACAATACATTAAGAATAAAAAGAAACTGTAACAAAAAATAAAAATCTGGGTAAGTTCTTTCAATTCTTAAAATGCAAGTTCATGCAGGTGAGATAAGGCACTAGGTCTTCAACCATTAATTCAAATTAGTCTGATTTTTGATTTTTAATTCTAATGGCAGAGACACTCAGAGTCACCCAGTTCCAAAGTGAAAATTTAAGACTCTCTCACTTTTACAGTAATATATGGCAACCTACTGAGATGGTTCCCATAAACCTCTCTATACTAATGTAGTGAAATGTAAATACTCTATCAGTCAGCTAAAGTGGTACTTGATGACTATTATTTAATATGATGTAAATTTCTAATGCATTAATGCTTAATGTTCCTTGTAGTATGAACATACAAATACAGCCACTCAGAATGCTCGAAGTGTAATGCTCCATACCACAAGATACATGCCGTGGTATTCTAAAAGGTAACACCCACCACCTTTTTATTATAATCTGATGCAGGACTGTACAACTCTTCAAAACTGACAGGTAGTGCACTGAATACTTAGCATGCCGTGTGTTTAACCTACAGAGAGCAGAATGACTTACTGTACAATCTCTGTGAGTCACATGTACAATGGTAAAATTTAATTTAATTTAAAATTAATTTATATTGACATTTGATTACTTTTATACAGGTATATTGGTGGTTGAGTGTCGTCAAGTTGGTATCGACTCATGGCGACCCTATGGACTTTTCCACCATCACTATCCATAGAGTTTTCATGGCAAGATACAGAAGTAGATTGCAGGCCTTTCTTCGGTGCAAATACCCCAACAAGGTCGCACAGGTATATTACAGTTTATTACATATTAAATTAATATTACAAATAAAAACTGGGACATTCACAAAACATAATGTCTCAGCCAGAAAAAAACCTGATAGTTTAAAATAGTTTATTAGTATAACCTGTTGTGAACATGATGTCTTTTTTCAGTTTTACTAGGCATTAAAATAATTTCTATTTTGCCTTAATGATAATTTAAATAATGAGCAATTAGGAAAAAGATCTTTTTATTTTAGATTTTGATTATTTAAATATATTTTACACATACTGTACTGTAGAAGCTTTAAAACCATACAGTATCATGTGATGTTTACTTTGTATGGGCTAACCTGATCTTATTCTATTTCTATTTCTTATTCCATATCTTATTTTATAACCTGATCATGTTTCAGTATTCAATATACAGTAATAATAAAAACATATGTATATCATCATATTTTATTACATACTCAGGTGCTATTCATATTAGTAGTTGTAAGCAGTGATATTGTAGTAGTATTTGTCATAACCAATATTCAAATTGGTATTCATTCAAATTTTCTATGTATGTATCCAGTAAAGATTTTAGTGATTTAAAGTAGATAACAAATGCCAATCAAAAGCATATTAAGGCTATAAAGGCAGTAAGTATATGCTCATATGTTGTTTTCATAATTAACTTAATTTAGGTAATTAACTAAAATATATAGGTAGGAGCAGAGCTGCAAATGTCTTAGGTGATTAAATTAAATGAATACAAAAAGTTTGAATAGACTCCGGCTCCCCCGCGACTCTAAATTGAATGAAGCAGTTAGAAAATGGATTAATGGATGAATACCTTAAATTGACAGCCCAAACTGTTTTGAATACTTTGTGTTTTTGCCATATTTAATTAATTATATATACATAATAGATATAAATGCTTACCTGCAGATACTTTAATTTGATTTCAATATAATTAATGAAAAGCTTTCACATGCATACTTCACTTATTACCTCCAGTCCTTTATTTAAAAATAATGAGACATAACTTTCTTATTTTATCACAAGAAATGCATTCCATTAATAGGAAAAAGAATAAATTGCATTTACATAGCACTTTTCATCCAAAGGATCCATTATCATATTTCATTCAAGTAATGGATACAGTAAGAAGTTACTGAAAAATACAATCTCATTGCAAAACACTGAAACACTGGTTTTCAAAAAGAAAACAAAATGTTCACTCCCTGCACCCATGCATATTTTACAAGCAGTAATGTTATAATATATATTTAATGGAGTGTGGACCAAAATCCTACTGGTGTTTTAGAAAATGTATCTTAAACATATAATATGTGTTACATGGTACGCTTAGTAATTGGAAAAAGCAAAGGTTCATTTTAATTTTTGCATTTAAAGTCATTAATATTATTTTTCCAGTGACCAAGCAAATGTACTCCTCCTCTTTACTTTTGCTCTCATAAAGCAACAATACTTAAAAGCAGCATGAGTAAGGCTTTACCTTAGCTAGGAAAATTGTCAAGTCAGGTATGTCAATAGCCTAATTAGTTTCTAAACAAATCATTTCTAAAATTCACAGTCTTACTGCAACAATGTATTTCTTAGATACTAGTAATCATTTCAGTACACAAAATAGATTTTTTAATACAGTATATACTTGATTCATGCAGAGAGATAAAACTAGTGCCACATTTACTAAGACCATACAATTAAAACAAATAAATAACCATCTTTGATGGTTTTCCATCTGAGACAGTTTTCCTAGCATAAACAAAAACTAGGAACATAACACGGTAGAAACTTGGGTTGAATCTCAGACTTTAATTGTTCACATATAAAATCCAATATTTCTTGTCAATGAGCAAAACAAAGTCAGCTTTTCACTGATTACTAGACAAATAAACCTACTGTATTTTGATGCGTGAATCAAATATCTTCTCACATAGTTTATTAATGTAATTGTGAGGTATCCTTATCAATTCATATGAAACATATGTTCCCTGCCTTGACTGTCTTGTCTAGATAGTTGTCTAAAATATATAACAAAAATATAGAACGAAACCTCCCTTGTACACTTCCTAAGTCTCAACTTTGAAGTTATAAATTAATGGCCAGTATCACAGATACTTATTGCTTCCATTAGATTAAGTTTTCCCATCACAGTGAGTTAAGTGTTGAGTCAAGTCCTGATAAGTGGAGGCATCACACATTAGACAACTACATTGTAATTAGCACATGTTTAATGCATTGCAGTCTGCCTTCAGACTGAATGGAGAGAATCTTGCAGTAAATCAAATGCCTCTTATAGGTGTTGACACCCTGCTCTTTATGAGCCTTGTCCTTGATACTTGTTACTATTATCTTTGGCTCCTGTCTTCCAGTTCACATTCATTCCTAATGAATCTTTCTGTCTGTTATGCAGAATTAAAAAAAAGACTTGCCTCGTTGAAAGAGATTTTAAGTCAGTTGTTTTCATGAAAGAATCAATGCAAATTCTCTACAGTGTTGGCAGAATATCTGTCTAATCATGACCAGTTTAGTAAAAGGATAGGCATAAACACACACTAATTGTGTACCTTGATTTAAAGGTGTATGTCTACATGCAAATAAATTGCTAAAGCGAAATTGTACTAATGCAGTTGAATTTTGTTTACCTTAATAGTTACAGAAGAGCATGTTTCCTATTATAAGAATAACCTAGTTTGTTTGTTTCTTGTCTTATTTGTTAAGTTTTGTATCTTAGGTTTTACCAAGCTCTACCCCACAAATACCAGGCATTTCCTTTTCAAAACATTCCTGGAAAAAAAGAGTTAAAATGATAATAAATGACTTTAGAAATCCAATATACAAGGTACACCAGTAGAATGAGCTTCCACACTAAATGGATTTTAAAGTCCATCTCAGAACAAAGCACAGTACAAACTCTTTAGGCTGAAAAGTGATTTGTTTTAAAAAAATCTATTAAAAAGTGCTATAGGCACTCTGTAACCAAGAACCCACTTAAAAATGGTTTATGTTTACTGATTTCTTTTCCTACTTCACAGACTCAGAAGCAAGAAAGTAGAAAATCCCACAAATCTGCATGTCTGATATTCGTTTGCTCTTGTGACATACAATATAAGCAACAGAAAAAACTGCTATTGGTGACTCTCCACTATGCAGGCAGTAAAGGTGGGACACTGTTGTAGATCTTCACTTCCTTGTCTTTTTGTTTAGTTGCTTTATTTTACAGTTTAGTGCAATTTTCATGCACATCCCAGTATGCAACTCTTCAGGAGTGGTACTAAGATATCAAGTGTAAGAAATTCAGGAAGCAGCTTCTTATGTCACAGGCTGCACTGCCCTGTGATGACTAAGAAAATGTCTATGCCTTTCTGATGTACAGCATCACTCACAGAGGGATGTTATTGTGGGTTGCAACAGGAACTCAAGGAAAACCAATCTCTACCAATGTTAAACTTTTATGCTTCCCACTGAACACCATCCGGTCTTGCCTTCAGCAATTGCAGGTGCTCTATATTTTGTTGACCTTGGTTGTGTTTTATACAGTAGCTTGGTTTGTAACATCAGAAGTGAATGTTTCTAATGTTTGTGTTTAGGTAATGAGGTTCATGACAATGTTGAGGAATGTTTTTTTTTCTCCTCTCAGATAGTCAGCAATGTTTTGTGTTTCTTCATGTTTCTTAAATTTGTTTGTTCTAAAACATTTAATCTCAATTAATTGTGTATGTGAGATCTCACTTTTATATTGATGTGTGACATTTTAACATTCTTCATTTTGTTTTTTTTTGTTTGGTCATATTATCTGTTCGATGTTGACTGCCACTATATTTCTTTCTCTTCTATTTACATTTTGTGTTACATATGTTATACACATACTGTATGTACCTTTAGATCACAGATAGTGAGCTGTACTGTATTTTATTGCTGTGTTTTTAAAAATCTTTAAATGGCTTTACGTATATATAGTTATGTTCTGGAATTTGCTTTGCTTGAATTCATCAATCAAAAGAGCCAAATGCATAGAGCTGACTGGAAGACAGACATTGTTATCAAAGTTCTTTTGTGGTAATTGCCACAAGCTATTTATGGTAATTATGGTAATGTTTAACAGAAGTAAGGCATGCTCGTCATGAATTCATCAAACCTATGTTTTTATTCACTCATGTTTTTTATCCAACTCATGTTTTTGAGACTATGTACCTTTTATAGGAGAAGACTTTAATATGATTTTTAGTCTAGTGTTGAACATGCAACTTCTTCAAAAGTATATCTCTATCCCAATATATCTGCTTCTAAATTCTTCCAAACCCTTACACAAGATATGGGTTTTTGTCGTGCTTGGCAATTGAGAAATATTGTTAAAATAGTTTACTTTCCATGAAAACACCAAGTATAATCTCAGATAGCCTAAATATTTGCTTCTTCATCCTTGCTGCAACACCTTCACAAATATATTTCTAATATGTAACATGTACAGTATGTACTTCTTTAGTTTGGTTGCATGGTAATGTCTAGCATTTTAAGTCTTTCTTCTGCTTTAGAATGAAGCCTTCTTATCTCTCTGAGGGTTTAAAGGACAGTAGTCCTGAAATCAACCCTCATTCTTTATGGGAGGTTATTAAACTTTTTATTAGGGGCTGTTCCATTTTCTTCTCATAAGAACATAAAATGTAATGAGCAGATTTCCAAGTTAGAAACTATAATTCTCCAAATGCAAACAACAAAATTGTAACTTCCAGGAAAGTACACAGCTGGCCACTCTGAAGGGTGATTTTAAAAACTTTACCACCATTACAGAAGAACTGTGAATATTAAAGAGAAGGCAGCTCACCCCTAATATGGTAAATATCCTAGTAGATTATGTGCACTAAGACTGAAAGATATGTAATGCTTACTAAGGTGATCATAAACAGTCAAACGGTTGTACCCTCTATGTTCATCATGACCTTTATTCACCTGTCCACACGTTCTGAAGCTAACACACAATTGAACAAGATCTAAACAACTGAAATGGCTTATTCTTAGGATTATGCAAGCAGTATGGACTCAGGTTAGGAGTGTAGTAATAAACTCTGTAATTTTTTCAGTGCAAACTGGCTACTTTCATGGGGATAAACATAATTTCTATTAGCTCTAAGAAGTAGACATTTGAATGCTTGAGCTATAGACCATTATCACTATTAAGCACTGGTATTAAACAAATGTTCTTTCTAAAGAGATTGAGACATACTTGTGCTACCTACTACATCATAATAAGAAAGACTTCCTTTAGACTGATAAATTCTAAGTAAGTCCTCATAATCTCATAAACACAAGTACAACCTAACTCCAATATTGCTAAGAAAACAAACAAGGGAAAGAAAGAAAACATCAATATCAGGACATATCAATGGCAAGGCTAATAAGTGCAAGAGTCTGATAGAATATATTCAAATCTTCAATTCAAAATGCCATAATTTACAAAAGTGGATATTTTCATATTATTCTGAAGTTTGCTCCAGTCATTGATAGTGTCACATTTAAGTAACTTTTATTCAAAATTAAAGACTTCTAAGGGCATGATAACTGACAGTAAATGTCAGCAATACCTAAAGAGAACAAAAACGGAAATATGTTGATTACAAAAGTTTCCAGACCTATGAGATTCATATTTATTCAAAGCACTTACTGTCTTGCATGTCTTTAAGGTAAATCTCTAACTACTGCGCAAACCAGCTTAGTGAATATTTTCCTTCTTGTCAGATTTGCTCCAGCTCTCTAATGTTGCTTGGAGTTAATGTATGGAAAACTGTTTTCACAGATTCTCAATGGGACTAAAGTCAGTTCTGGGAGCACACAACTATATGCACTTTCTTGTTCTTAAGTTACTCCAGTGTAGCTTTGGCCTTTGGCTTTGAATCATTGTCCTCTTGAAACATATTGTTTCACTCTACAGTAATTTTAAGTCTTTAACAGTCAAACAGGTATTTTCCTGTACTTTGCTCCTCCTATGTTTCCTTCAGTCCTAACATTTTTTTCCAGTTCCTCCTGAGGAGAGAAACACCCCATTAGCATGATGCTGCCACCACCATGCTTGACTGTAGGGATGGTGTTAACTTGTAGACGTGCTCTGTAGAGTCTGTACCAAATGTAACATGGCATTTAAACCAGCAAAATCTTTTGCCACATTTTTGCAGGATCACTCAGGTTCTTTATTGCAAACTCTATGCTCCGGTCTGCCATTACTAGACCTGCTTTGTGGAGTGAGTGTGATAATGTTGACTCAAACATATTTTCTAATTTTCTGTCATCTCCATTGAACTCTACAGCTCTTTCATAGTTGTTGTTGGCCTCACAATGGCATCCCTCATCCGTTTCGTCCTTGTTCAATCTCACAGAGACAGGTGGTTATATTCTTAAATCTTCAGAAGCACTATTACAGTGGCAACCCACTGAAGCTAAGCAGGTGTGAGCCTGGTCAGTACCTGGATGAGAGACCTCCTGGGAAAAACTAAGGTTGCTGCTGGAAGTGGTGTTAGTGGGGCCAGCAGGGGGTGCTCACCCTGTGGTCCATGTGGGTCCTAATGCCCCAGTATAGTGACGGGGACACTATACTGTAAACAGGCGCTGTCCTTCGGATGAGATGTAAAACCGAGGTCCTGACTCTCTGTGGTCATTAAAAATCCCAGGGTGTTTCTCGAAAAGAGTAGGGGTGTAACCCTGGCGTCCTGGCCAAATTTCCCATTGGCCCTTACCAATCATGGCGTCCTAATAATCCCCCTCTATGAATTGGCTACATTACTCTGCTCTCCTCCCCACAGATAGCTGATGTGTGGTGAGCGTTCTGGCGCACTATGGCTGCCGTCGTATCATCCAGGTGGATGCTGCACATTGGTGGTGATGGAGGGGATTCCCCATTACATGTAAAGCGCTTTGAGTGGAGTGTTCAGAAAAGTGCTATATAAGTGTAAGCAATTATTATTATTATAAAATCTATAAAGATGAACAAGTGTGATTTTTTTCAAGAGCTATTCAAATGTCTTTGGGAACTTTTAAGGTTGCTATAACACATCAAAGCTGAGGACAGAAAACATGCTGTATATGAGATAAAATATAACTGGTGCCTCAAAAGAGCTTAACTGCTTGCTAATAATATTTTCCATTATCTTAAAAAGGCAAAACAAAATTGATATACAGTACTGTAGGTCTATACCTGTTTTATCATACCATATACTGTACCATTCAGCTGACTTATCACCCCCTTTGAAAAGAGGTAGAACAAGGGTGGACTTCCAGTCTTCAGGGATTTCAGATGTTTTAAAACAGCAATTGAATAAGTGGGTCAATGGAGTGGATATTATATGAGCAGCACGTTTCATAAAAATGGTTCAGTACTATTGTGGCCAGCGGACATATTACTGTCATTTTTACAAAGCTCAGCTTGTACTTCGGATTCATTAATGTGCTACTGTATATCGTAAAACTGAAGGGAAGCTGGAAATTAACTACATCAGATAGGTTTTAGCCTATCAAACACACAACAGGCATTAATGCAATTTATTAATGAATGAATTAACAATTTGTTTATCAGTCAAAACAACAATTTCATAAGTAATTGAAACTGGTAAATGATAAGGAAAGCAAATACTGTATGTGTCATTCTAGAATACTTTTTACTTTAGCCATTAATAAATCAATAATATCTTTATACCCTATGGTAGTCCAGCCAGTTCTGTGCAGTCTGAACAGTGATTCCCTAAGACTGTAATGGGAAGAAGTGGATGACAGTTATCATTATCGGGGTTATTCCACTCTAGTTCTCTTAAGCCTCTTTTCTAAATTTGATAGACTTTTTGGATGCACTGTACTGTAAATGTAACATATGTTGGTCACAATCATATCTTTTAGTCATACTGTCCAGCTAAAATATAAGCATACTAAACTACAGTGGATGATCTATTTTACATTCCAACAGTATTTCCCAACTGTTGTGCCACAAACTTTTAAAAAAATCATATTTGTTAAAAATTAAAATCTGTTAAGCTACAGTATATTGGATTATTTATTAGACACAGCACTATATTGGGAAGGTTCATTTTAGAAACATGTACTGTATGATTGATATGGCTCCACCACTTTTTCCTCATTGATAAGAATTTGGAGAGCTCAATTGTAATACTAGTTAACCTAATTAATGCTGCTACTCATTTGTAAACATAGTAATAATTTTATTTTTTTTTGTTTTTAACTGGTATTGTACTGGTTTTGGCAGAACTTACTGTATCTGTTTGCTAGGCAACACAACGCCAAATGTAGAGTAACCTATAGAAGCTGTGGAGCTTCTACAGTGAAAACTGATAAGGGGAAAACATGAATGAAATATGGCCTAGTTGGAGTTTAAACCAATGAGGAATTGGTTTGATTTGTACAACATAGTAAAAACAATAATAGTAATAGTTGTTTGGTATTAGCTTCCATAGCTTTGGTTTTTCAGCTGCCATTAATTGCTAAATAGGACATAGACATTCTAGTTTTCATTCTTATTTTTTTAATATATATGTTAATTTGGCAGCATAGTTTATTGGACCTTGAGAAATGAAATGCATCATGTTTCACTGGAGACCCTTCACATTTGCATACATAAGACACACGCTATATTTTGTTCAAATGCCCATAGGTGCAGTTGGTAACAGGGGGTCTGTCTGCCACACAACTCGTTTATTAAAGTAAGTGTGCCTTAGGCTGGAAAGGGCTTGGGAACACTCCACTAAATAGTAGTGTTTCTGTATAAGAATGAATAAGCTTGAATCTGATTCTTACTTTCCATGATCCCTATTTGAGTACCACACAAATAAAAACAGAACAAGTTAATTCTGTTAAAACTAGTCTCTCTTTGTCTGAGCCTGCCAGCACCAAATTTTAAGTTTCACTATTAGGCTGTTTCTCTGAGGGTGTTATGGACATGGTTGGATTCTGGAGAATCAGGCAAAGAAGTTTTAATTAAGCCAATTAGACCAAGATCTCTTATTTTCGGATTCCAGAGACACAATTGTGTCTACACATTGCAGGAAAGTGAACAGTGCTCCTTGCAGCCTCTCAGTTTCATGAAGATTCACCAATTATTAATTTTCATACAGGACAAAAAGACTTCTAAGGCTTTTCTTGCCAAAACTAATCTACAAGAAATGTACACATCCTCGGTGACATCTTGCATGACAATGTTCTGTGCACATTTCATTATCTCAGGGAGACTTTCTCACTATCATAAAATCAGTTCCCTGACAGTTCTTTTAAAAAAAAGCCAGTGAACTAGACATGTTGGATGGTAGTCAGGATTGGGTTACAGTCTGTAACAAATCTTTTCTTCTTCTTAAAGAGATGAAGGTGAATTACACATAGTAATCCAATTTAAATTTGCCCAAAGTATGTGCTGTAGGCCACACATACAGGCAATAACAGATGAAGTTTATTCTCAATCTCTCTGCCACAGATGCATTGGGCTTAATCCACTCCCTGCCCACACAAATGCAGGGATTGTCCTGTAAGAGAATACTTTTGGGTATATGTGACTAATGTGCCTTCAGATGTAAATAGTACTGTAGTGACTGTAGTGAGTCTTTGATTGTTCCATCTTGATGATCATTCTAAATTTACTATGTGTTACTAATATTTGGGCACAATAACCTTTGTTTGTGGGTCTAACTGCAGCCCAAACATTAATTAATAAGCTTGGAGGGAGACTGGGATACCCCTAAATTGCACTTAATTTCTTAAATAAATTAAAGTCAGCATATTTTAAGAGTTTTTATGAGTTTGTGAAAAGGGCACTGCAACAGTAGATTACATTTTGTTCATGCACAATGTGACAGTTCATTTTGTTCCCTTTCCCCAGTTTTTCCCCCAGATTTTTTCTTCATTTTTAGATTTGTTGTTTTGTTGAAAATGTAAATATACAAAAAAAACTTTTATATGTTACCTCTTAAAAGTTAATTTGTTGTTTGGAGTTGAAGTAAATTCTGGAGTACAAGTCTTCCTGTGCATCCTGAAATAATTTGTTATCTTGACACATCCTCATTTTAAACCCCGAAAACTAGTTCAGGTTACCTTCTATGTTCCCAACCACTGATCTGAATCAATACAAAGTATTATTTAAGAACATATCCATCCAAGAACAGTGATAACACTTTCTAGACGGAACTTAGTTTTTTTAAGTACATGATGGACTTTAAACCTGCAGATGGCATTACATGCCACTTCTTATGTTTGAATCACTCTCCTCCATCCAATAATAGAACAGAGGATTGAAGACATCTTCACAAGCAATGGCATGCAAAACATGTTTATCGATATTTCTTGTACTGTTCCATAAATCTGTATGTACCGTACTGTTGCTATATCTACCGTATATGTATCTCTGAGCACAAACTTTAGTTTTTGCATAGTGTCTTAAGACATATGTAACACATTGCATCTTTTAATAAATTACTGATACTAACATTATGATACAGTGTAATATGATGGCTTACAACTTGAAGAAGAGGTCATGCAATGTTTTCCACCAATTCTGAAAAGGAGCAATGCTAACATTTTACACTCTATGTTAATTTAGTTACATGACTGCTATGAGTCTAAATGTGTATCTGTCAGCATTGAGGGACAAGGGGAATGTTTGTTAAAAAGCAGATGAACAGATTTAATTCACTGGTTATTTGTGTAAAGTTTTTGTATTTGTTTTCTATATTTTCTGCATCTTATGCTGATGATACACACAGTACCAGAGATCTACAGTATCTTGAAAATCATCTGAGAAGCACAAATGTAAAAGGAACAAAAACAGTGTACAGAAGAAACAACCATTGACACCTCTGTAATGACTGCTGAAAAATAATCCCGGTGAGCTTTTCAGCAGTATTGAAATATAACTGGACATGGAAAAAAAATGTTTTGGATGTTCAAAACATTGAAATTCAACAGCTTTTGAAACAATAACATTTGATTATTAATTAATGTTGTTAGCTCACCCGTATTATTTTCCAGCAGTCATTATACAGAAGGTGGTGGTTGAGGTTGTATTGTCGTTAAACCCTTAAACAGCAATGATCACACAGTAAATCGTGCAGCCCAAACTAATGAAATTGTATTAATTCAGACTTGTCTATTACTGTGGTACATACAGTACATCTGTTCCAGGAAAGACAGGGGAAGTGGGAGGGTGAGAGGGCAGGGAAAAGTCTGTGAAAAAATGGTCAGTTACATAGTTAGGAGGATTTTTCAGTGTTCTAAATCCTTTATAGTGTGACATAGTGATTTCAATCGTGAAGCCCACCTTGCATTACAGGGTTGTTTCCACAATACAAAGCTTGTGGAACATGTGCCACGGTAAGACTTTATAGGATTTACAAAGCTTATTGACCATTTCACTTCTGTGGAACACCTGTTTTGATCCAAGCAGTTATTAGGTTTTGGTGTTCTCTGACATTGTATTAAAGACTGCTATCAATGTAACAATGTAACTCAGTCACATACAGGTCAAGTAATTACTGCAGCAATTAGTCATGACAAAGCTTAATATCCTGCCGCATCTAGACAATGAGAAGTCGCATTTTCTCATTAGATGACCATTATACGACCATCCGGTTTTGCCTTTGATGTGACTTACCAAATTCAGAGCTATAATCAATTTTAATGTTCTCATTCCAGTTTATGCAAATAGAACGGCGTTGTTTTAAAGACGTGATTTATTTTAGAATCTATGGTTTCTTGGAAAGAAAGTTTTCCTATGCACAGCAATTTCGTCAAAAAATGACTAAATAAAACGTCTTCGTGCCGTGAGCGTGTACATTACACTTCAAAGTAAAAGGCTTTGCGGTTCTGCCCTAATAGCAGGAATATTCTATTATGGTGCCCTGGCAATATACCTCTAACCTGCTGGCGAGCTTATCATTTTCAGGGAAAGGAGGTGGAAAATATTGCACAGAGAAACTATTTCATTTTGTAGATAACAGGTAATCGAAATGAAAGATACCGTGAACACGAGTCCAAATAGATGTGCAACAGTATCAGACGGGCGCCAATAAAGATAAATAATTTGCTTACCCCGCCCTCAAGCACTTTGTCGAATTCCAAATATTTGATTAATATTCTATTCTAGCAATCGTCTAAGATTATCCTTAAATTTACAACTATTTAGACTACAATAAAAATGTAGTCAACAAAAACATACTTACAAATACATATATATTTATGTTTTTATTTCGTGAAAGCAGTAATTTGCAGTAGCTCTGATGCAACATTTTTAAAGAAAATACTTTGCTAATTCACATAAATGACACACAGCGCGTTGCGAATGTGTATTTTTATTTAATGTAAGACTGTTGCTTCCTCCCCTCTCCTGGTATTTGCATAGGTATTGCTCCATTGCTGTAGCTGTTCTCTTATAATAAAGATTTTATGTGGGACGGGGGAGGGGTTTAGTGTTCAGTTATCCTGCAGTCAACAGCCAGACGTGAGGCAGAACAAACCTCTGTTCGGACATCAGTCTGCATACATTTCTGCACCCTGAGCGGCTGCGAAGCTTCGGCAACCTTTCCAGACCACCTACTCAAAGTACGTCCTTCCTTATTTTCAGGATCTAAAAGAGTACGCCGTGGTAAGGTAAGGATGAAAAATGTTTGCTGTGTTAACATTGTGTACTCAGTCCCTTTTTGGAGAGCTTTTATGACATGTACAGTATGACAAGGAAAGGTCGATAAAGTGCCCGAGGGGCTTTTCCACATACTCTTGCTCAGAGAAGACTGATGTGAATCTTAGTATAATAAAGATTATGGATGCTTAAAATATTTAAAAAGCAACATATCTTTTGAGTTTATATACTATTAGTAATAGACCAGTATTTGTCAGCATCACATCCTTTACGTTGGAAATCGTATTGCCTATCTTGAACCGTCTTGAACGCTTTAACCGTGATTTTAACCCAAAAGGCAAACAATGGCACTAGAAGCTACTGTACTGTACATCAACTCTAATATTTGTTTTTCTTTAATATATTTTAACTTCAAAGAAAGAATGTTGGAGTAGCAGCGCAACGCACAGTAAATGACATTTTACTCTGAGCACATGCTTATTGAACATGCGTTTCTTTTTCTTGCCGTTGAATTGGATGCTGTGTGCCCTCACTTAGCATTCACGGTGTGGCGTAGTGATGAAGACAGGTGTCAGTGAAAGAGCGATCATCTCACGCGTTAGATTTACTTCGCTGGGGGCTTTCCCTTTGGTCCCTTTTACATTACTGTTATGCCATATATCACTTTCCCCTTTTCCTATAATATGTCCAATGATTTTCAGATTAAACGTTCTCACAAATCTAAAACAATAATAGAAGTACCGCAATTTGTAATAAAAATCACCGCACCAACTGTACTAATTAGAAGTAAGTCTATAAGTGAAAGTGCCAGTGTTACGCCAGTGCTTATGCTGCAGTTGATGATTTTAACTAGAGCCTTTTAAATACCTTTCAATGTCTGTAAGACTAGTAGCACTTTACTTTAAATATTCACCTATTCATTCTGGTTGTTATGGATAAGCTATTATAAATCCTCCGTAACATATGATGTGTCACACAAAATATTAAGGGTCTGTACAAAGCAAGCACTGAATGTGGTGTTATGCATGGATTATTTAACTGAACTGAGGCATCAGGTAAAGGGAGCCACTCACTGTAATCAGGAATAGCTGCTGTTCTGATTAAGTACCACTTTTGATGTTACTTTGTATTCATCACTGGAGGATCAGGTCTAGCACTCCCCCTGGCAATGAGCAGTTTCGAAGGTTATGTACCACATTACAAAACGGGATTTTTAAAAATATGAAATTCTAAACGAGCCTTAGAGTGAAGTGCAATCCGAAACACGTCTTAACCAAATTATTTATCTACTGTATGTCCTTATTGCCTTTAATTTTAAACATAGATTTTGATAACTGCAAAGTATCGCAACTTTCAAATGGTTAAATACATACGTTGCCAGTAGATCTGTGAGCACGTTTCCCCCTGGGTTTTATTGTGTTAAGATTAATTTCTGCAATTTGATTATCTGAGTGTTTGTAGATATCCAGACTGGTGGAGAGTGGGGTACATTGAATACTGTTTCATGGGAAGTAGAATATTTACAGTAAATATTGACTTTTGTTATAGTGTATTTTGAAATGCCATTATATACAGTATAATGTTTTTTTTTGCCTTTAGTACTATTATTTATTATGTTTCCCATATCTTAATACCAATTACCTATCTAAATATTAATGTCTTATAATGAGAAAACAGTTAAGGATGGTTTAAAAAAATAGAAACACTTGAATTACAGTAGGTGATAGTTTGATCAAACTAAGTAGAAAACTGGATCTAATTTATGTATACAAACTAATGAGCACAATTTGGTTAACTGTGTAACGGATGCTCATTCTATATGAAAGACAACAAAAAGTGAATACATTTTATGTAGAAAATTCCATTCTATAATGTTCTTTCCTGGATGGTTAATTTGGAATAATTAACCGTGTTATATGATTAAGATGTCATAAAGAAGTCAAGTATTACACTTTGAATGTCAAAATCCTTGAACAGCTCTTTATAATTAATTTGTATGATAAATACCAGTGTATGCAGTAGCTGATATAAGATGTTTTCACGGTGCTACGACATACTAATCCAGTTTATCTGCTTCACCCCCAAATGGAGCCTGCAGGAAATGATAATAGTGAGCTACTGTATAAGCAGGCACTCAAAGTAATGAATGGTTTTGTTGCATAATTTGGAAAATGTTTCTCATTTTAAGTCAATTAGTCAGTTTGTATGTAAGAGTATCTTAACCATAATATGAATTATTCCTTCAAAGTCCTGAAGGAAAAAACAAAAGTTAACAATTGTCATCAGGAACATCAAAATGAAGAAAGTGCAGTATCTTTAAAAAAAAAACTGTTAGCAGACCAAACAGAGAAATGGACCGAGTTAACTGGCAAGTTAACAAAAGGAATGATATACCATTAGCTATTTTTTTACAGATGCTACACTGAAAGATTGATTTTGTAATTGCACTTTTCTGTCACTTAGTCCTGCAAAATGATGATTAATTTGCCACTTTATAGCTTAATTTTCAAAGCAGTGACTTTATAAACCTGCCACGTCTCTGCTGCCCTATCAATTCATCTAAGGCTAGCTATCTAGAGAATATATACGTGACTTTTTGCTTTATAAAGCTTTTGCTATTGTAGTGCACTACATTAGATCTTAACATACAGTAGTACTACACTGTGGTTACATATCACCAGAGATTTCTTTTTGTATTCATCCACCTGTTGTATGGTAATAATACCAGATTACAAATTCTTTCTTCATTTTATATAGACATGTTTATTTTTTCCCTTTTTAATTAAAAGGCCTGATATAATTATCCATACAAATTAGCACCAAGTGATCTGTCTTCAGTGATTACAGTATACTCAAAGTTTCCAGTTTACTGTCCAAAAAAAGACCTTACACAAGACATACAGTATAGTATCATTGTCATTTTCATGTGGAGGTTGCTTTCTGAATGCACACAGAGATCTATTCTATTCACGAGCAGACTTATTCTATTCCTGGTTTATTAATACAATCATTTTAATTTTCTGTGATAGTTTTCTTGATAATTAAATTGATAAATATAAAGGTGGCTTTATTGACAAAGGATGAGGTTGGGATATGAAATTTAAAATGATTCAGTCTTCTATGCTGGCTGCAGTTTCTTTAGAAGACTATGCCCTGTTTTTTCCCGTGTTAAGTAATGTGTCCCACTATTGTAACTCACTGATTACCTGAGAGAATTTTCTGCCTGCAGGAAGCATGATCATACTTTTAAAGTTTAGATACCATACATTTGCACCTTGCATTTGCAGTTTTGTAAAGTACCACAACTAGAATGTGATATACAGTACTGTATAATGGAGTCAGGAGAAAATTAGAGCAGTAAAGTATAAGCTACTTAAAGGAGTGTACAGAACATGATGGGTATGATAACTGTCTATAATAAGTAAAACTGAGGGCTTTCTGACTTAATATATACTGTAGTAACATTCTAATTGTGTTCCTGTTCCCTTGTCATACTATACCGTATCTGTAGTGCAATCTGCTTTTTCCTTTGTGACATTTTATGAAGTAATAGACTGTGCCTTTGTGCTAGTAACTAAAATGAAATTTTTATCAAATTGAAAAATGTATGTAACTACATTTAAAATTTAATTAGTTAAACTTCAGTCAGTTTACATATATAAGCAATGAAAAATGAAATCCTACCATATTATGTTAATACTTAATGGCTATTAGCTTCTTACTGTAGTTCAGGTGTGTTAGTTGTTATGTTGTATACTTTATTAAAAAAATAATTAAAGAATGGTTGTTTGTGGTAATATAAAATATCATGAACAGGTTTTATTGTACTCCGCTGGGAGTAAACTACAAACTATGCATTACATGCTTTTATTGCTGATGCACTGGTCTATTACATTGCGGAGAGCACAGTATTACATTGCAGTGAGCACAGCACAGGTGGCTTAGATATGATCTTTACTGTAGTGATAAAGATAGCAGTGATAAATGGAACAAGTAATTTGGTGTAACAGGGAGAGCACCATGTTGTCTGTTAGGGTCAACACTGTGATCTCAAAGTGTAGGTGAAGCTGGCATTTCTAATAATGTGGTGCTGTCACTGTTAATGAATGTGTGTGTCATAACAGTTCAGCACTCATAACTATCACATGCACAAACATGGGTGTTTTGATTGATGCTGCAGTATTGTTCAAATGTCTGTCAATCTGCACATTTTAAATGAAACACTATTGGTTCTAATCTAGCCCAGTTGCTGCTTCTGTAATACATACTGTATACAATAACTGGTATGTAGAGGTAACTTGTGTCATTACATGTATGTCTAACCGGTAGAAAAAAAAGCAAAAGATAAATATTGAAACATATGGATAGTACTGAAAACCTCATGTATGACTACAAAGTTTGCATGTAGCAGAATGAAGAAAAATGGTGTTCCACACAAATACTCCTCCAACATGCCTATGTATTGGACATAGAATATTAGGTGAAGAATGTCTATGCCCAATATAGAATGTTAGAGCCTTTCATCTTTTGACTCCCTGCAAACTCCACAGTACCTTATAGGGAATCTTAGTCATTAATATCACACAAGCCAGCATTTAACCCTGTAAGTCATGGGAATTGACTCATGACCACCATCCCCCTGACATTCATAATCAATTGTACAGCAGTACGTGGCTAAATCCAACCCCAGGTGGCAAGTGATTTGGCCCAGTCTGTCCTGGACCACAGGGCTCAATCTATTCTCTGAACAAACACCTCTGCTTTTTAAGCTATTCAGGAGCCTCTTAATACAGTATATCAAATTTTATTCTAGTATACAGAATGCGACAATTGGAGCACTTACAGTTGTTACTTATGGCTCCTCAAGGATGATGTACTGTATAAATATAAGCTTGTAGAAACATGACATTTATTAGTGACCCATCATTAATAAGCACTGTTTTCATAGCCACATTGGTGTCCATTAATACCAGTGATCTATTTTAAGGCCTGAGTAGCAGCTGGAGTTTTGTAGCTACAGTATATGTAATTAGGTGCATTATATGTAAAAAAAAATAAATCTAAATAAACATTAATAATCAAAATAACCTTTTTGAGACCTCCTGGAAAAAACTAAGGTTGCTGCTGGAAGAGTGTTAGTGAGGCCAGCAGGGGGTGCTCACCCTGCAGTCCAGGTGCTGACAAGCAGACCCTGCTGATGTCACTAATCTAAGTAAGATTCAGAAATTAAAGCCAAATTAATGATTTTTGATCAAAATAATTATCTTTAATAATTATCATTATTGGCTAGAATATAGATATCAGGGGTGTCATTAAGTATGGTTATCAACCTCTCTTGCAACTTTCCATCCCTAAAAACAGGGAGAAAAGTGAAATGTATCAATACCCATAACAGCCTTGGATCTTATCTACACCTAGACATAGAAACCTGCTATGCAAGCAATCACCGCTGTGTAGTAAAATTCTGTGTATCTCACATTTTAATTTAATAAAAATGGCACCTGTTATCTTTCCATAGCCCCCAATATACTGATGTCCCTGGCACACACCATAAGCTTTTCAGACTTTTAATTACAGCTTTGATTCTTATATGGATTGAGGTCTACAAGTTAAAGTCATTTGTAAAATGAAGAGTAATTTTGAACCTGAATGAAAGGAATATCTCAAGTGTATAAAGGACACAGTACTTTAACATTCCTGAAGTTTGAATGTGCATAACTCTGGGAGGATAAAGTATACAGTTGTCTAAGTTTGAACTTCATCATTGTTTTGATTCAAAGAACCAGAGGAAGTTGATGGTTTCCCCAATAGACAGCTAATTCATTTTTAGTCTTTGACAGTACTGTACATAAAAAATGTATTCTAATTTGCATGGGTGAGTGGCCTGGTGGTGCAGCGGTTAACATTACTGCCTCTGGGATGCTGCTTCATTACTGCTGGGACTGTGGATTCAATTCCTGATGTGCTAGCTGCATGGAGTTTGTATGTTCTCCCCCAGTTTGCATGGGTTTCCTCCAGGTGGTCCTTTTTCCTCCCACAGTCTAAAAGTAGGCTGGTAAGTTAGGTGGCCTGTATAAAAGATTGTCCCTGATGTGTGTCCCCTGCAATTGACCAGCATTCCATTAAGAATACATCCCCCCTTGTGCCACATGCTTCATAGGATAGGCTCCAGGCCACCATGATCCTGAACTGGATAAGTGTTTATTGAAACCAATGTGATTTGCTTCCCCCCTCCAGATTTAAATGCAAAATGGGTAAAACCCACTGCCAGATGCATTTTTATTAGCACCCTGCAGTCCAGGTGGGTCCTAATGCCCCAGTATAGTGACGGGGACACTATACTGTAAATAAGCGCCGTCCTTCGGATGAGACGGAAAACCAAGGTCCTGACTCTCTGTGGTCATTAAAAATCCCTAGGTGTTTCTCGAAAAGAGTAGGGGTATAACCCCGGCGTCCTGGCCAAATTTCCCATGCCTCCTAATAATCCCCCCTCTATGAATTGGCTACATTACTTTGTTCTCCTCCCCCCCCCCCCCCAACTCCGACAGCAGGCGGAGCGACGTGCCGGTTGGAGTATTTCTCAGTCGCAGTTAATGACAACGTCAACTCAAATATTTGGTTCAAACCACCAAATGGAGACTGGTGTGCCGACAAGCAGACCCTGCTGATGCGGGATTAACTCTAGGAAAGAGAGAATCAGAATAATTTTTTTTAGGAAAATACTAATGTTATGTTTATGTCACGAAGCGTTCTTTCAAGGCCCTATACAGACAACACAATCCGGGGGGGAGTGAAGAAAACACGGGGAAAAAGGCATGCAAGAGGGCTGGAAGGAAAACAGGGGGCGTGTCCATGGTGCGCTAGTGTTTGGGGGAGATGTGGCCGAGGCAAACAGTCCAAGGGAGTCCGAGGCAAATCCATGAGTGTAGCAGAAGTCCAAGACCGGGTAATCCATCCTGACAGACAAACATCCGGTGTATAATCCGGTGGAGGGACGGGGGAAAAAAAGGGGGGTTACGGGACCAGACACTCCCTAATCCTGGACTCAGAAGGTCAGGACGCCATGATGAAGCGTGTGTAGTCGAGTCGCTCCTGGACTCGCCGATAGGCAGGCTTCCGGGCGTCCTTCTTCCAAAGCTGAGCCCAGATTGGCAGGAACGCCTGGCTTTTGTAGGACGGGGGCAGGAACTAGAGACAGGTGCAGGGAATCAAGAATAAAACTAGGAAGGGCTGGACCGTTCTTAAGAGGAGGGGTTTAAGAGCGTGACAGTTTATGTATTGAAAAAAAAAGCAAATTATTTTGTTTGTGTATACAGGGCATTTCTGTAAATGGAATTGTTGGTATAGACCATAGAGACCTGCAAAAAACACATTTGTATTATTCAAAGTTTATAAAAAATTCTGTGCAATTAACATTTCATTTCAGAACTAACCTCAAAAAGCAAGGAACCTTGTTAATGGATCGTACTTTAGATTCAAGTTACTTGGATTGAGTGGTCTGTTAATAATATTTGCAGGTGAATCTTTCCCTTAATGTTTAGTTTCAAAAGGGACACTTGGAATTTGTGGTTAGGTATGTTTTGTTAAAAACAATTTAAAATTGTTTATGTCTCTAATTTTTTTTCTCCAAAATGAACTATTTGATGACAGCGAGGCATAGTATTATTATATTTACTGTTATTATAATAAAATAATTATGAATTCCCCCCCCAAAAAAAAGAGTTCCTGCCACTTCTGACCCTCATTTTTAATCATACAGTACATACATATTTTAGTTTGTTGCAGATTGTGGTACTTAAGAGGTATCAGTGTATCTTAAGCACAAAGTCACAATGCTAATGTTAAAAGCATTTGCGGAACTGTACCTTTTTAGGTCAGGCCTTTTATTTTGCATATACAGTGGATTTGCATTAGATACACAATACAACATAGAAGGATTCACTATGTGCAACACTGAACATTTTATTTGGTGTGTTTTCCTACAAATGTTAGTATCAACAATTATTTTTCTAGCCATTGTAAAAAGCATCAGACATTTTAAGACAACTGTGTTCAAGTTGCACATCTGAAGTTGTAATTAAATGTAGTGATGGAGTCTTCATTATTTCATGAAACTCATAAAATATTAGAAGATGTCCAACGTTAATCATGGAACAACCATATAAACCAGTTTTATTGCAATGCTCAGACTTTTATAAATATTTTGATGAGGAAAGTCCAATAACTTGTAATTGCCTTCAACCCCTGCTGGCTGACCTCAGTTTGTGATGATCCAAGTGCAGAATGACTTAATTGACTTTGCTAGTGCTGTTCTTTTCTGATGAATACTTCCACACTTTTGAGTGGCATGTCTAGCATTCATTGAAAAAGTGAGGACCTGGAACTTTCTAGATGTAAATCTGGTAAAGCTAGTCTTTAAAAAAAAGGAATGTTTTTATTAACTTTGATAATGTTTTTGGAATGTATATTGCAAATATACTTCATTTGTGAAGGCAGGCAAAAAAAGAATGATAGCAGCTCTTTGATAAATAAACTTCAGTGCATTTTGGATGGAATGATAGTTCCAAAAAGGATGCTTCATTTCAATTTTAAATAAAGAACTGATAAGGAATGGCCTGGGTAAATTATTCTAATAGACTCATTGTCTCATTTTGAATACAAGGATTTAATGCTTTTGAGAAGCTCTGTTTTGAAAAGGCTTGGCACAAATACATAAGGGGGTTTACTTTGGATAGCAAAGCAAAAGAGAGGATAAGAATCTGAAACTTTCTGTGCAGAAGCCTCTTTGCACTTTCAAACAGTTCTGGAACTTCATAAATCTTCTTCCAAAACCGTCCACAGGGATTTGTGAAAAAGACGGTTACTGAAGCAAATCAGCCTGCCAAAACGTCAGCAACATTTTTAACACACACCAGGGTGTCCCGGAACAGAAATACTACTGCCCATATTGAACAAGGTCAAGTGTATAGGAGTAAGCTAATGTGTCAGTGGTTTGACCTTTCTAGTTGGTATAGAGAGGTCAATTCATGATGCAGTTCCAGTCAGGATATGACGTTTGTGTTTGACTGTTTCATGAAGTTCAGAGCTCAGCATTCTATAAGGAGGTTATTAGTTTATTTAACAACCCTCACATACTGTATAATGAAAGGCATTGCTAAGCTGACTGTGTACCATGAAACACACAGTAGCTTAATCAGAGGTGAAAAAAGATTTGTGTCCTGCCAGGTGACAGTCAAAGTGACATGCAAACCTGTAAATTAATTAATTAGCAATGCAATAGCATAGTTTGTTATGTCATAAACATGAGGTGGAAAAATATTGTTCACGTTCCATTTTGATTTATTTAGCTTAGCTCACATTGCTTTTCAGGAGTTTTCCCATTAAATTGCTATTCTTCTAAAACATTGGTTATCTATGAATACATCTGACATTTCATTATCATGGAGGTTAAACGAAGCCAAGTAATGGAATTATCATCTGCACTCTTAAACTAGGAAGCCTGTACTTTCACGTTCTTGTTTTCTTTCAGTATATGAAATCAGTTCCCACTCTTTATTTCCACTGCATGTCCTTACTATAAGCAGGAACACAGCTGAAAGGGTATTGTGTTCCGAGCTGGCCAAACTAATGCTCATTTTCAAATTAATTGTGTTCATAATCAATAATTAATTCAAAGCTGACTGTGAACTAAAAGGATTTCTTTAGGTATGGTGAACAAGTATTCTTTCTCTGCCTTTTCACTTCAGAAACAGGACCCTTGCATCTATTGGAAAATGTAATTAATTCTCCTGATGCAGATCTCTATTCATCTGGCTCAGCAAATTATTATGTGATGATAATTCAATCAGCAGGATTGTTGTGTTAATTACAGAGACAAATAATACCCCATTGATCTAGACTGATGTAAATATAATACTTGCAAGAGAAGGTGATGTTCAGCCTATATTGAGAATCCCAATAATCCACAAAATATAACTGTGTTCAGTTTGCCCATCCAGGCATTCTTTACGTTAAAGTAAAGTGTCAAATATACCACATTTCGTCACCAATCTGAGTCCTGCTATGTTTATAGACTTGCACAAGACATAATTTAAATAATTTGAAGTAAAAACTGCATGAGTCTTAAAACCAGTTTACCAAAAGAATGATGCAACAAGTATGGTTTGTTATAGAACTGCTTAAAGTTGGTCATTTCATATGTGCATTTTTATCAACATTACCAGAACACATATCTGGTCTCTGGTAATTCTCATTTAATTATTAAAAAATGTGTATAACCATCAAAATTTGTATTGCTTTATTACAGAAAAATAGGTAAATGTATTAAATAAAATACTTTTTAAATATGAAATGAACTAAATTTACTACTGTATGTGCTGTTAACCCACTAACGAAATAACATTCTGGCAGCTTCATCTAATGTTTAGGCAATGCTAATTTATAGAAGAGATTATTGAAATATTCTTTATATTTTTGGCAGCCAAAATATACACCATACTGTTCAAATGTATCTCAAGAATATTTTTTATGTCATTTGATTACCCACAGATGATCTATAGATGAACAAAGTACATTTTTGTAACTCTGCACTGGAAAGATCGTATTACAATGACCTTGTTACTAACCTTCTTCTGTCACTTCAGTGTGTGCTTTTTTGTTTTGCGTATAAAAACATTGTGAGTAAAATGATGTGAGCAGTCATATAATTTATTGATTTATAATGTCCAGTACAGTGTATATCCTTATAACCCCTCAAAGTTTCTTATTCAGATGAGTGTTGTGGCTTTAATATATATACTTTACATATTGTATTTAAATGTTGCACTGAGTGAGACCAAGGTGAATGTTAAAGTAAAACATTTCCATGAAGTTACTGGCTTATACACCACAATACTCAATAACATTTCTGCTTGCTATATTTAAGATTAATATACATATCCAATCAAAAATGTTTATGAAGAAAGTTAGCATCATTGTTAAATTTGTGTTCCACCATGAAGCAATAAGTGTGAAACAAATCCATGAAATATATTGTACATGAAATTTAAGTGGGAAATGCAGGACTTCACTAAATGTCCTTCCAGGATGGTTACAAATAGAGGTCAGTTAGCTAATGTCATAACCTGTGGTGTGCTGTGTTATTGTCCAAGGGAATGTGTTTCTCAGTGGTCCATTGCAACAGTATGAATAACAAGTAGCACTGCTCCAGAATTCAGCTTTCACAGCACAATTGTTTAAATAGGCCAACTAACTTTATAAGCACCCTGTAGTGCACTTAGAGTTTATTTCTCAGGTTTCTGACACAACAGTTTCATTCCCTAGTGGCTGTAGTTTTTGAAGGTAAGTCTGATCATAAGAACATGCAGCTTGACAAACGCTGACCTTTACTTTTATTCCACTCCAGATATAGCTGTAAGTCGCAGAAATTGCTCTAGGACAGCTGGAACATGTTATTTGGAAATGGCAAAATAATAAAACTATACTTTTTTTGTTGTTTGTTAAAATGAAATACTGTAATATATTTACAAAATACACTCTTATTTTTGCTCTATGAGAAATATTGAGTACCTAGGTAAAATGGTAAGTTTTAAGTTTAGATTTGAAGAGAGTTAAAGAAGTTGTCTCTCGTAGACAACTGAGGAAGTTCACGTCAAAACACTGGAGCACCAACAGATAAGGCACAGTCACCTACAGTGCCTTGCGAAAGTATTCGGCCCCCTTGAACTTTTCAACCTTTTGCCACATTTCAGGCTTCAAACGTAAAGATATAAATTTTTTATTTTATGTGAAGAATCACCAACAAGTGGGACACAATTGTGAAGTGGAACGAAATCTATTGGATTTTTGAAACTTTTTTAACTAATAAAAAAATGAAAAGTGGGGCGTGCAAAATTATTCGGCCCCCTTGCGTTAATACTTTGTAGAGCCACCTTTTGCTGCGATTACAGCTGCAAGTCGTTTGGGGTATGTCTCTATCAGTTTTGCACATCGAGAGACTGAAACTCTTGCCCATTCATCCTTGCAAAACAGCTCGAGCTCAGTGAGGTTGGATGGAGAGCGTTTGTGAACAGCAGTTTTCAGCTCTTTCCACAGATTCTCGATTGGATTCAGGTCTGGACTTTGACTTGGCCATTCAAACACTTGGATACGTTTATTTGTGAACCATTCCTTTGTAGATTTTGCTGTATGTTTGGGATCATTGTCTTGTTGGAAGATAAATCTCCGTCCCAGTTTCAGGTCTTTTGCAGACTCCAACAGGTTTTCATCCAGAATGGTCCTGTATTTGGCTGCATCCATCTTCCCCTCAATTTTAACCATCTTCCCTGTCCCTGCTGAAGAAAAGCAGGCCCAAACCATGATGCTGCCACCACCATGTTTGACAGTGGGGATGGTGTGTTGAGGGTGATGAGCTGTGTTGCTTTTACGCCAAACATATCGTTTTGCATTGTGGCCAAAAAGTTCGATTTTGGTTTCATCTGACCAGAGCACCTTCTTCCACATGTTTGGGGTGTCTCCCAGGTGGCTTGTGGCAAACTTTAGACGAGACTTTTTATGGATATCTTTGAGAAATGGCTTTCTTCTTGCCACTCTTCCATAAAGGCCAGATTTGTGCAGTGTAAGACTGATTGTTGTCCTATGGACAGACTCTCCCACCTCAGCTGTAGTTCTCTGCAGTTCATCCAGAGTGATCATGGGCCTCTTGGCTGCATCTCTGATCAGTCTTCTCCTTGTCTGAGCTGAAAGTTTAGAGGGACGGCCAGGTCTTGGTAGATTTGCAGTGGTCTGATACTCCTTCCATTTCAAGATGATCGCTTGCACAGTGCTCCTTGGGATGTTTGAAGCTTGGGAAATCTTTTTGTATCCAAATCCGGCTTTAAACTTCTCCACAACAGTATTACGGACCTGCCTGGTGTGTTCCTTGGTCTTCATGATGCTCTCTGCGCTTTCAACAGAACCTTGAGACTATCACAGAGCAGGTGCATTTATACAGAGACTTGATTACACACAGGTGGATTCTATTTATCACCATCAGTCATTTAGGACAACATTGGATCATTCAGAGATCCTCGCTGAACTTCTGGAGTGAGTTTGCTGCACTGAAAGTAAAGGGGCCGAATAATTTTGCACGCCCCACTTTTCATTTTTTTATTAGTTAAAAAAGTTTCAAAAATCCAATAGATTTCGTTCCACTTCACAATTGTGTCAAACTTGTTGCTGATTCTTCACATAAAATAAAAAATTTATATCTTTATGTTTGAAGCCTGAAATGTGGCAAAAGGTTGAAAAGTTCAAGGGGGCCGAATACTTTCGCAAGGCACTGTAAGACTCAGCCTCAACTGAACTAACCCTATGGGGAGGAGTATAAAAAGGGAGGAGTTCAAAGATGTACAGTATGATGGAGCCAGATTGTTTTGAGTCTTGAATGTCTGTAACAAGATCTTCTATTGAATACATACATTTTTAGACAACTTAGAGACTTACAGTAAGTGTTGGAGTGATATGTTGCCAGGTTGTGGTGTGCGTTAGTAGTCTAGCTGCACAGTTTTTAACATATTGCAACTTGTTGAGAAGAGAGTGTGGGAGCCCATAGAGTAAAAAGTTGGAGAAATCAAGCCTTGATGTTATAAATGCATGAATCATTTCATAAAGGATCCTACAAAGTCCTCATTACCATATAATTTTCAAAAGTGAAAAAAGAGGGACATTGGAAAAGTCTAAAGGAATATTCTACATGCAAATAGCAAAAAAAGCTACGCAAAAGAGTAAAATTATGAAAATGGCTATAAAGCAAAATGTTACGTATTTCTTGTTTTTTTCACTGTGGAACAGTTTTTCAGAGATTGGCTACTAACAAATTATGGGTGCATTAAATTAATGCAAAACCTAAGAAGAATCTGCTGTGTGTGTTTGTTGACCAAACACATCACTCCAAAACTGACCAAATCTCTTTATGTTTTTGTCTGAACTTTCATATACTGCAAAAAGCATGTTGTAAATAAACGTAATGATTCTATCTGACGTACATGGACTAATGGAGTTTTATAGATAATAATATAATAATGTCAGCAGCCATATCACCCTGCAACTCACAACTGGCAACCCACTGAAGCTAAGCAGGTGTGAGCCTGGTCAGTACCTGGATGGGAGACCTCCTGGAAAAACTAAGGTTGCTGCTGGAAGAGGTGTTACTGGGGCCAGCAGGGGGCGCTCACCCTGCGGTCCATGTGGGTCCTAATGCCCCAGTATAGTGACGGGGACACTATACTGTAAACAGGTGCCGTCCTTCGGATGAGACGTAAAACCGAGGTCCTGACTCTCTGTGGTCATTAAAAATCCCAGGGCGCTTCTCGAAAAGACTAGGGGTGTAACCCCGGTGTCCTGGCCAAATTTCCCCCCTGGCCTTTACCCCATCATCCTAATAATCCCCCTCTATGAATTGGCTACATTACTCTGCTCTCCTCCCCACTGATAGCTGATGTGTGGTGAGCGTTCTGGCGCACTATGGCTGCCGTCGCATCATCCAGGTGGATGCTGCACATTGGTGGTGGTGGAGGGGAGTCCCCATTACCTGTAAAGCGCTTTGAGTGGAGTGTCCAGAAAAGCGCTATATAAGTGTAAGCAATTATTATTATTATTATTATTATAATGTACATCTGAGTATCTACTGTATATCTGTAAAAACCTGTATGCTCTTTTGGATTTTTTTTCTCTTCATTTACTTTTAATTGTACTTTTGTCTTTTTCTTTATTCATGATGTGCAGCATCCTTATTATAAGACATATAAGATCATTACTATTATAGGGTAATCAGATGACTCTGCGTGCATTAGCACACTTTGAGCTGATCATTTTTACTGTACATATTAAAGGGCCACAGGTATTAAGCACTTACTTTCGTCTCAGAATAGGCATAATGGATGTACACTTTCATGTCTTCCACGTTAATTTTAACTTTAAAGCATCATTCTACTGTGCTTACGTGAACAGAGTCAGTTATACAATCACCCCAAGTCAGGGGTGTCAACATTTGTTGATATGGGGAGCCAGAATTGATTTAAATGTAATTAAAGTGGGACATATATAGCATAAATAAAAAATGCTAGTCAAATACATTGAGTGACACATGCTTTTTAATTTTTACAAATAAATATCTCCCTTTAAAATGTCATTAGCTGTCACTGTCTTCACTAGATGATTTCATAAACTTTACTCCTAAATATTGGTGGTTTGTGCATTAACAACATACTGCAACTTTATTAGCTTTATACAATTTCTTGTATTAGGAATTCATCTTTTTGCATACCCCAGCTTGCTCTCCATGGGACACAAACAGACAGACAGGGAGAGAAGCTTGGGATCAGAGCACAGGGTCAGCCATTGTATAGCACTCCTGGAGCTGTTGGGGTTAAGGGCTTTGCTCAGCAGCCCAACGGAGTAGCATTTGAACCAGCAACCTTCTAGCCACAGACGCAGATCCTTAGCCAGAGAGCCACCACTCTGCCCCAGTTATTATTAACTGTAATTATTTAAAACATCATGGCAGTGATTAAATTACACTACCTAAATCTCTGTTAAAAAGAATATTGTTGGAACATATAGTTTCAAAATTGACAATACAAATGACCTATTTACACCTACCCAATTGCTGTATGAATGCTTGATTTACAGTTTTGTTTTCCAACAAAAAAGGTACTTCCGTTATCTTGTTTACCTAGTGATTTTGTATCATTGGATATTCACCTTTTATGTTACTGTATGTTGCTAGTGCTTCAGGTATTGCAAAAGCAAAGTTAATAAGGAAAATTATTCCTAACGGTTGAATTTATTGAAATGATAGAAAGGTTAAAAAAAGATGGATTAGGTGTAAGATTTGCATTGGTTTGAATTAAGCTACACTATCTACAGTATATATTCTGAAGCTGACAATTTTTAAGATTAAGTTTCTTGTCATATGTACCTGAATAAAATGAAATGCTTACTTGCATATTTTCTTCACATGACAAATTACATAACAGATGGCATGAAAGATTACATAACATTAACATAGAAAACGACATAACAAATGACATCACAATTCTTGGATACAGAAACAGGGTAGCAGTAATAATTTTAACCAGCATTTAGATGGCAGCTGTGTGCAAAGTTCAGTTTTTTTCAGTTCAGTGCAAAATCAAGAGGTGGCTGTATTTTGAGTTCAGTGCAAAAAAGAGAGCTGTAAGTGGGGGTAGGACGATTTAAGAGGTGGAGTTTAGGAGTTTTATGGCTGTGTGGTAGATGCTCTCTTTGAACGTAGAAGTCAGGGCTTTTATACTCTTAAATCTTCTACCAGAAGGAAGAAGACAGAAAAGTGCATTCCCGGGGTGGTTTTAGTCTTTGATTATATTACTTGCCCTTCTGAGGCAGTGTGTGGTGAAAATGGTCTGGATGGAAGGGAGTTCTCTACCAGTGATGGCCTCAGCTGTCTCCACCATTTTCTGTATTTTTTCATGTTTATGAGCTGAGCAACAACCATGCCAAACTGTAATGCATCCAGTGAGAATACTTTCTATAGTCCATCTGTAGAAATTTGTGAAGACATACCAAATCTCCTGAGTCTCCTGAGGAAGTAGAGGCATTGGTGTGCTCTCATGATTACTTGTCTATGTAATGGGACCAGGTGAAGTTATTGGTGATGTGAATGCCTAAAAACAAAAAGCTGCTGAAGATCTCCACAGCAGCCCTGTTGATGTAGACAGGGACATAGCCTCCTTCCCGCTTCCTGAAGTCAACAACCAGCTCCTTAATTTTAGTTGAGGGAGAGGTTGTTGTCCTGGCACCGTACCACTAGGTCCTCAGCCTCTTTCCTTTACTTGTCACGCCCTCTGCAGCCAGAGGGTGCTCTCACTCTGTCCTGTCCCTAGTTTCCTCTGCTTTGCTGTCCTTCCAGTGTCTCTCTCTCTGGGGCTATATATTTCTGGGTCACTCATTCCCCTTCGCTCAGCATTGATGTTTAGATGTCCTGAGACCTGCCTAGCACCAGGTCGCCCCACATCCACTGCCTAAGGGCATTGATTTCTATATAACTCCTGAACTGCTGAGCCCAGTGGTTTACAAGTTTCATATGTATAATACTGTATATCAAACTGATAAATGCAGAACTGAAATACAAGTTATACAGGCTCTGAGTTAAGTGATCAACATTACCTGTGAATTCTGCTTGAGGGACTGATAACACTAACGTAGAACCTGTGATGATACATGAGGAACACCTTGTTTTCTATTTAAAAGTGTTTTTAACTGGGATACAGAAAAAGGCAAGGTAATAGGATGTCATATGGGAACAAAATAAACACAGAAAATGCAAAGTATTTAAAACTGGCACCAGCCAGCTAGCCAGCTGTCACTTGCAGTGACATAAAAATAGCATAAAATTCATTTCTACAAAAATTGCTATTGCTCTTTGGAACGTACAGTAGCTACCTCTTGTATATAAATCAAGCATGTTGGTTTTATGTTCATTTCTATGAAGAAATATAAACTTAAACACTTAAACCAGACATTATTGTTTATTTTTCTAAGAGAATTGTGAAGACCATCTTACTTATACTTAAATATTGTCTTTCAAAATGATACCAAATCAGTAGATAAGGTTTCAGTGAGACCAGAGGTGGTTCAGTCACTTAATTTGTTTTGAGGAAGTGTGTGTACAGGTCTTATTCAGTTTGTTGAATGACATGGACCTGTCAAACTAGATCTGTGACATCTTCAAAGAGGAACACCATGACTGGATAGAGACAGAGAATCACAGTGTGCACACATTTGTGAGACGTATATACTGGAATAACAATTTGAAAAGTGTTTGCTTTTTCTGTATGATAAGCAGGCTCAAACAAGGCCTAAATTGAATCTGGCTTATGAATCTGATGACCACTTCCACACAGGTGGGACAAATGGGCTTAGCATGCTAGACTTGGCCCATGGGCTGCGTGTTTGACATCTGCACTCTAAGTTAACTGCAAACAAGTGAGATTATCTCTCTTTGGTAAGCTCTAATGTTCTTATGCGCTATAGGTCAACTGTAACTACAGTCATTAGCAGCAAAACATTTAGACTCTTTTGTGTGTTATTCCTGAATAACAGGAAGAAACCTCTTCAAAACCGCCTCAAAGAAACATCTAATTCCCGAGTTGTTTTGTAACTGAAATATTTATAAGTGTTTATTATAGACCACATTGAGGTGTTTAGGGATGATGAGAATTACAAAAATTATTTATTGCATTCCTCATGCTGATAAAACTGCTGAATGTTGTCTGCAGCCTGTCAATGAATACATTCATCATGTCATTGTGACTTTCTATCAAAGTTCTCATATTTGCAAGATTACCTATTCCATAGGCATGACTGTAGGGTGCAATATTATACCACTAAATGGTAATGAATAACAGTCGCAAATCCTTTATAGATTCATTGGTTGTTAATCTATGGTATTTGCATTATTACATAGAAAAAAACCCTCCATCAACATGTTCCTACTGTAGTTATACTGTACAAGTATACTTTCAAAGAGTAAAGGATTTCTTGACAGGTAGGTGGATCTGTAAATCTGACAAAGAGGTAGCACATTATATTCCATTACTGTAAGCTTGAGGACACTGATATTATTTGTCCTTAGAGACCACATTTTATTAAAACGATATTTTATGTCTCCCAGTCATTTTAAAAGTGTCACCATGTAAAACGATGGTCTGTTATGTAAATTTTTTTGTAAAATTATCACCTCTGCCTTGAAGACTTTTCATTTAACATAGACCATTTCTCAAAAACACTCATAATGCACAAGGTGAAATCTGAACGTTCTGAAAAGTAGTCTAAGAGCAGGCTTATGAATTACAATTTTAACACTCAACTACCAGAGGAACGGAAAGAACCCTTTTTTCACGTAAAATCAAGAAAAGATCCTGATTTGCAGTACTGTATATCTAAGTGTCAAGTTCATGGCATCAAAAAAAACATAAGGAGATCTAGTTTTCAAAAACACCATTTATTAATTTGACTTCAATGCATATTTAATGCAAAAGTTGATTCATTGGTCAAAAGAGAGGCAAAACAAAGAGACTACATCAGGAGGAGTGAAGGAGGTGGCCCTATAATCCAGAAGTGAAATTGTATTGATTGCTGTTGGGCATAGGCCAAACACATTAAGGATAATTAGTGTCAAAGGAACCATAAGCATTAGAAAACCTTTAGCAACATGACATCTATCCATTATTAGCAAAATAACAGAATGTTTTCTATCTTGTCATAATTTTTGTCTAAGATTACATTGTCTCAAGATTTGATTTAAGTGTGCCCCTAAAGGCCATTTTGTAGATTGAGATCCAATTATTATTATAATCTGTAGAGGTCTTTAAAGGTCCCACTGTGGCTTCAAATCGTTCATTGCCCTCTTAGGACAGATGAATAGCCCTGTTGTCAGAAAAGTAGTCCTGATCCTTAGAAATAGAATTATTTCTAGCAAAATCCATGGAAATCATTACATTCTGTGCAACGAATATCAAAGGAGTTCTCCATCCGAGCTGAGTTCTTGCATCTGTAATTATTAATTATGTACTGTAGGACACATTTCAAATGATATGTTGAAATATCACATTTAACGACAAATGACATCCAACTTTAAGTCAAGCATTATACAAACATATTTCTAATATACTTGAATATTTTTATTAAAATAAATATTTGTATTAAATATTTTTTCTTCTTCATCTTCATTATTATTTGGTAACTAATTTCAGTCCCAAAATAATCAGTTTTCCTCTCCAAAAGTATGATTCACTGAGATTTTATCTTTCAGTGTTCACAATTTGTCTATTGCCAAGTAAATTATTATACTGTAGGTGCAAAACCATTCATTGCAATTAAGTTTCTGTGTCAGACCATTAATTCCTAGAACTGAACTACTGTAGGGCTGAATGGATTTATATAGTAGATATAAACCAATCAATAAATACATGCAACAGTTAGGTATATTTAAACAATTTCTCCTTTTCTGTTTCAAATTCCCAACTTCAATTTTACTTTTGAAAATTAAGATTATACTTTGAACATTCCTTATAAACTACAGAACATGATGAATTAAAGGATGTTTTGTCAAAAAAGAGAAATTAAAGATAGTGGATATAAGGTGTACATTAAAAAGGATACAGACCCGTTTAAATTGGTGGATTATTTTTGGATTCTGGCCTCTGAAAGGCTTTGTAGAATGGATCTGTTCCTTTTTCATCTCTGCAATGCATGAATATTGCACAACAATCTGCTTACACATCAGATGCATTGTTGTAGTGCTGCATTCAGCAAAAAAAAAGATGATTGGCATTGTGTCTACAAATAGTATCTGAAGGAGATTGTTCTTTTTCTGTATCTATTGGGTTTCTTTTTATTTCAGAAGGAAAGAAATATTTGGTGTTACTGCTATAAAATGCTAACTTGATAATATTCTTAAAGCATATGCCCTGTTTACTTCTGCTACTTTGTTATGAATGAATGGATTTCCATTTGTACTGTAATGACCTAGTAAAACACTTCAAATAACTGTTTATGCAGGGATACAGCCAATAGGAATTGCACTTTATTTTGTCCATGCAATATTTAAGACTCTTTAGTGGAATCTCCAATGAGCCAATAATTTTTGTTACGCTCATTTTAACACATTACTGGACAAATTCTGAATGGCTTAAATCTGGTTCATTATTGTATGGTATTGAATAAAATACATAGCAGCCTTAGGTGACAAAGCTGGATTTTTATTTTTATTGTAGACTCTAATTGTCCATCAAAAACTAATGCTCAGTGTTTTAGAAATGAAAGCTTACTCCTGCATGCACATTTCCTCTTATAATTTTGTACCCTTCTCTCATACACAATGGCATGATTGTAAAATGGACTCTTAAATGGACATGTGAGTGTATCATGTGCCTTTTACCCACTTAATACTACTACATCATTGGTAAACACTTCAACCCATTCATTATTTTTCCTGATTGATAGAGCTAAAGATATTTGGCACATTTTGTCCTCTGGAAGATACAGACAAATGTATAATTTTGTAAGCTGGGAAGTAATTAATTTAGATCCTGTTTTGTGTGGCTCCATGCATTATATTAGTGTCTTAAATTGTGTTGAGATGGCTAACCGTCATCTTATTTTCAAGCAAAGTAAAGCAACTGCAAGCATTTTTGAGTGCATGGATGGTGTGTGAGTGTGTGTAGGCAATATTTATTGTTATATTGCAGATTAGCATTAGGCATGCTCTGAAGCAGAAACAAAAACACATGAATGTCTCAGGAAAAAAGAAAAGAATGCATCATCTCAAATTGTTCTCCACAAGATCTAACAGACCAAAGCAATAATCACCTGGCTGGATATATTTTAATTTCAGGGTTAGTACACATAACCTATTTGGAATGGAAGCTCTTTCCATAGATGTATTAACATCACATTAACTGTGAACATAATGTCAAAGCTGTATACAGTGCAAGCTTGCTTGGATGTAATTGAGAGGGCTCCCACAGGATCCTGCTTGAAAATTGCTAGTTTCATATTAATAGATTCATCTACAAAAGCAAACGGCTAAGGATTTAAACTAACTTCATGTCCCTTGTTCCAGGCAGTGCTTTAATGCCTGTTTACATTAGTGTCCTTGAGCTTTAGATGAAGCACTCCTCCTTAAGTATTTCTCGATCTTTCGTTACTTTATGTATAAACCTGTTACTGATATTTTGAAATAATGGTTTTAAAAGTGATAGTGTATCTAGTTTTTCAAGGAGAAATATTTATGACTGTATGGTTTATGTTGGGCGAAGTACAAAAATAACAGAACCAAAATAAATTGTGCATAAAACAAATAGAATTGCATTTGGTCTTTTCCTATCTGTCCAGAAAGTACTTTTTTTAAATACAGAACAAGCCAAATAGCTATCTGGTCAGCTGCATGATTAAGGGATTGTATGGATTGTATTTAATGGATTTTGCAATGAGCTGATCTCCTGATGAGATGCTCTGGCCAGCAAAAAGCCTAACTAAAAATGCTTCCGGCTATTTTTCCTCTAATTCCACAAACAGCTAAATGCTTCTTTTATATAAATAGATGCAAATAACAAACATCTTCTTACATATGTTATTTTATGAAATGTTGTTCCTCGTCATTGATGTTTTCTGTATGCAAAGCCAGTGGTGACCTGTGTGTTGCAGCATTTTATTTTGTTACTAACATTCTAAGGAAGTAATCTTTTTTTACCTCACTACCCCATTGCTTTTGTTTCCCATTGTCCATCAATGTGTCTTTCTTCCTCTTGTTTAGCGTTGCATGGCAAAGTGTCAGCCCGAGTTACTTGTTCAGGGTGATGCCAAACACCATCCATCAGAAGCGCCCTCAGTGTTGCATTACGACCACAGCACTTAGTCAACTTTATATTTTCTGCTAACTTCTGTCCTCATGCTGTGAAAAATAACTCTTGACATGTGTGATTATTCTAAACCCTTAAACTGTCTTTTCCCATTATATTTGCTAGGCTGTGATAGATTTAGCTTTATCTCTATAGCCACATTGTGGGTCTCTCCTCTGTTATTCTTTAATGGCAAAACAAACTAACATTCCTGTGATGTATCAATTAAATCAACCAAATTGGTGAGGATTTCTACCTGCTTTTAAGGTTCTGTGTCTCAGGCTGAGAACAGATTGATCTATATCATGTCATTGCATTACAGCAGTAGTCAAAATAGTTCATGTGTAGTTCAAATACATATTTTACAACCACTTTACTCAAGAGACAAAACTTAATTGAATTTTGAGAAACAGAATCTAACAGAGTTTGTCATCACTTTTGTTTTCCATTAGAGATTCCACTTTAACAATTTAACACAATTTTTCAGGACCTAGAGTAAACCCATGGATATCTACTCTTTTCAAGACTAATGTTCATGGATCATTACCTTAGTCTATTTGGGTTAATTCAGTGCATCCTTTAAACAGTGGAAGCTGCGTGGCAGTATCAGAAATGCAAGTAGTAAGCACATTGCAAAGCAAATCATTAGTGCAGAGCACTCAAAGCATCAAATGACTTGGGCACCAACAGGGATCTGGGACTGGCTAAGACTGCATTGCATGTAGAAAGTGAAGTCTTAGATTAAAATAGCAATCAGCTATAGGCTACTTTTCTGTATAAATATTTTTGTATCTATGTTTTTTAAAATAACGTTTTTCAAGTGTTTTTACAGATGTCAAAATGAAAAAGTGAAGACAATACACATGTACACACCTGAAGCATATTTTTTTAGATTGTTAAAATAATAGCCTTAGGCAAACAAAAAAGGTGTAAAGTAGATTCCTCAATGCAATAATATTGCTAATTATTATGTTTTGGACATCTGAAAAAATTACAACATGAATATAAATGTTTAGGTAAAATAAAGCTACACATACCTTGTTCTTGGCAGTTTTTATCCCATTTAATTAAAATTTGAGTTTTACAAAATGTTTTTATAGTGAAGAGGAAATGATGAGAACGTGAAAGTGAAACAACAGATGGGATGACATTCTCTTCTTGTGGCACTTGACAACTCTGTTTTGCCTTTTTTTGTTTTTATCTGCAGCACTTTGGAAAAAATTGTCTAATCCATTAGTTCTGTAATGCTGATAGTTTTATACCGTATGTGAGAAGCAAGATCTGTCAGTGATTAGATTGAATTTTTCTCACAATCCATATGATTTTTAACCAGACATGTTGGACGATGGCAGGTGAGTCTTTGCAAGGCACCAAGAGGCATAACCTGCTATCTGTGGGAATCATTATTTCATTCTAGGCCTTATCATACAGTATGCAGCATAATTTTGGGAACATTCGCAGATCGGGTGTTTTGAAGGCTTAAGAGCATTGCCCAGATATGCTTTATATAAAATAGCACATTGTCCTTCTGGTGTATAAGATCTTGCTTGCTGAAGTAAAGTGTAGATTTATGCACCATACAGTATTTACATTTGTGGAAGTCCTCAAAAATTGTCCTGCTTCTGTATTTAATAGTGTCTAGCTTGTCATTTTTGTGTTTTTTTTTATTTCGTTGAAAATTTGGTTGCACTCCTGCATAGCCTCTCCAAAAGAGAAAAAAAAAAACTTTTTACCATTTTTATACTTAAAAAATACAATGAAGTACATTTTCTTGCTATAATACTATGAACACAAGAACAGAAGAAAAGTTACAAATATGGAGAATTAATTAATTAATACATGGATCGTATTTAGTGATTTCTCGATAATCATCGAGGATATTGGCTTTTAACAACATGGCTGGCTAGCTTCACAGGTTCTTTAGATTTTGGCCATTGAGTGTATTTCCAAATTGGTTTTCTACCCACATTTAAGGAAAATGATTTTTAAATAAAAATGTAAAAGCTAAAAAAGAGAACGAGAAGCAAAAAGTCAAACACATTCCTCATGACCCGATTGTATCCCATTGTCATAGTGCATTAAACATGAGAGCCAAATCAGTAGATTTCAAAGAGCTTTACACATTAAGGGAAGGGATATGCAGATCCAAATAAAAGAGCCGGCTTCTCAGATATAACCTTCTCCTGAGGATTGACAAAAGCAGCAGGTGGTCTAAGAGGATGAATAGCAAATTATGTTTGGATTGGAAATAAATAGGGCAGGGCATTTTGAACAAGCTCATAGATGATGACAATTTATGGTTAATTGACACTCAACAAATAGAAATAGTTGACAGTGCAAACCTCGAAGGCAAATAGTTGTTGAAATATGTATATTAACTTGCAATTAAAATGTTTTATGACATAGCCTGTGTACTAAAAATGGCACTCCTTAATAATAATACAATCTTTCATAAATTGTATCTCTAAAAATTAGTTACAATGCACAGCTAAGGTGCTGTGTTTTATACATAGACTGTAATCAACCATGTGCCCAATCATCTCCACATTACTAAGAGGATTTATTATATTATTTATGTACCCTGCACTGTTTTTTATCTTTAAACTAAATCTATAAATTGGAAAAAGTAAAAAAAAAAACACATGTACTATGGACTTTAGTAAGGAAAGCAGAAAACAAATGTTCTTTTTGCTCACCAAAAGTTAAAAAATGATGGTGATATAATCAGCACATATACTACAGTGTAACACGATAACTGGATCTAATGTGGATAGAGTGTTAGTTGAGGGGTTGAGTCATCAGAGTCACTCTGATACAGATTATTAGAGAACTGATCACAAATAGGTAAAGCCAGGGTCCTATATAAAGATTTAGTGAGTGAATAGTCCGGATCAACTCAGGGGAGTGAGACCCTCTCTGAGAGGTGTTTCAGCTGTCAGTGAGGTGACCCTCACTGTCACTGGAACAGTGAGACACTGGATCTCAGGGTAAGTGCTGCAACCCCAGAAGAGGCAGGTTGCAGCACAGTCACAGAAGGGATAGAACAATGCTACAGACAACCTGGTCCAAGCAAGAAGAGGGCTGTTTTAGAAAATGGTTCACTCAGGGTGAGTGAGACAGCCAGTGGAGCTTCAGGGGAAACTTAGCCTCAGGGGAGACAACAGGCTGAGAGTGGTTGGTAACGGAAGGTTGAAGACTCCCAAGGTTAGGAGTGAGCTGTCTGGAAGTAGGGGGACTCCTAGACACATACTGTATGATTAAACATTATGAGAGCAGGGAAATCTCTTAAGGAGTAGCAGCCTCAGTCATTTCCGTGTTGGCTTGCTGGTAAAGATGGGAAGGAGCCAAACGGGATCGAGGTGAATTCCACTGCTAGTCAAAAGTACTGTAAGGTACAACAAGTTTAAGTATAAGAGTGTGGTCAAAGGACCATGTCAGTTTTAAAGTTATTAAAATTTAATTACTTAGGTCTAGACACCACATTGAAAACAGGTTACACAAGGGTTAATGTAGCAAATTTCACCCACGTTTGCTATCATCCATGCAAAGGTTTCCATCTTGTAGATGACACTGCTTCTCACTCATCGTATTGGAGTTAAAACTTTTGTGGTGCTCTGCTTTGTTTGTTTTGCTATAAGCAATATACAGTGATTGTAGAAAGTATTAATCCCCATTGTATTCTGCTTCATTTTGTTGTGTTATAACCGCAAAACTCAATAGGCTTACACGTTTCTTTTTTCCATTTTGATCCATACAACATCAGACAAAATAAATACCCTAAAAGTCTTCATGGAAAAGTATAAACCTCTTAACATTAATACTCTTTAATAGCTCTGCCTCAAACATTTGTGTCACGATCATAAACCCCTCCTCTTAAGGACGCTCCAGCCCTTCTTTGTTTAGTACTCATTCCCTGCACCTGCCTCCGGTTCCTGCCCCTCGTCCTATAAAGGCCGGGTGCTTACTCTCTTCCGGGCTCTGCAATGGTTCCCATAACAGGCGAGTCTGGGACCTGGAAGTGCCTGTGCCTGTGCCTGTGCCTGTGCCTGTGCCTGTGCCTGTGCCTGTGCCTGTGCCTGTGCCTGTGCCTGTCACAACCCGGTTCTTGTTTTAATCTCGTCTGTCTTGGATGGATCGCCTGGCTTTGGACTTTTGCTACGTCTTGGATACCCCTTTTGGACTCAGCTCTGGATTGTTTGCCTCAGCCACACCTCCCCCGAACACCAGCGCACCATGGACATGCCCCCTGTATTAATTCCCGACTCCCGCATGCTTTTTTCCCCGTGTTTTCCTCACTCATCCCTGGATTGTGTCATCTGCATAGGTTACAATTTGTCTCCTCAATCATCTTTGTGTGATGAAAGTGGTTAACCATTCAGATTGAACATATCTGTTTTTATAAGGTTAAATATGCCTGTTGATGTGGGTTCCCACCTTAGGACATTGTTGTGGACAGACACAAGTCAGGTGTGGAATATACAAAGATTTCAAAGGCACTGAGTATTCCATGTGGCAGTGTTAAATCAATTTTCAGGAGGTAGACGACACATAAAACTACTCAGATTCTTCAATGTCCAGGTCATTCTCCAAAACCTTAGCAGCCTTCAAAGAAGAGCATTGGTCAGAGAAGCAGTCAAGACACTGAAAAAACAACCCTTGAGAGCCTACAATGTCTCATAAGTAAGATGGGAGAAGATATGAGTGAGTCAACAATAGTTTAGGTACTCAGAAAGCCTGAGCTGAATGGTAGAGTGGCAAGGAGGAAGCCATAATTTTAAAAGAAGTCCCATCTGGAGTATGCACAAATGCATGTAGGAGCCTCTGAAACAATGTGGAAAAAATGTTGTGGTCTGATCAGATATAAATTGAATTATTTGGCCTTTGTGCTAAGCTTTATGTCTGGCAAAAGAAAAGCACTGCTTATCACTCACAAACCATTATCCCAAACTGAAGCATGGTGGTTGTAGCATAATGTTGTAGGGTTTCTTTTCATTGGCTTGGACTGGCATGCTTGTCAAAATTGAAGGCAGAATGGATGGAGCAAAATATAAGTAGATCCTGGAGTAAAACCTGGAGCAGTCTGCGAAAGATCTGAAACTGGGACGGAGATTCCTATTTCAACATGAGGACAATGGCCCCAAATACAAAGCCAAAGCAACCCTTGATTTGTTTAAAAAGAAGCTGGAAGTTCTTAAGTAAATATTAAATGCTTTACATCTCAGGGGGTGAAATAATTGTCCAAGCTGATATTGTTTAGTTTTCTATTTTTTTACAATAAACATGATTATGTCCCATCAAAATGTTAAGTATGTTTTTTTTTATTGTACAAAAAAATCCTGTTCAGAAGTGTTGCAATTTAAGGTTGTAATACAGCAAAATTTTCATATTATTATTTTGCATTTTGTTTGGCTATTTGATTAAATTCACATTTCGAAATAGTCGAACTTTTTGATGAGCATACAAAATGGTTAGAAGGTCCCAATTAGCAGGGTTAGGCAGTATCCTACTGCATTTTTGAGAAATGTTAAAAATGTAGCACTTGCAGTCAGGCCCCCAAAATTGAACTCCCATCAAAGATTCCATACAGCTCAAAGATCATTCATCTTGTTATGCTCACATATAATCTGAATTCTCTTGAGAACTTCAATGGGCTTATTATACACTCTGAGTCTTGTTACTGCTCTTCCCTGCTAAACTCTGCAGCAACCAGAATGATTGATCAGCATCAATACACATATGATTGTATGAAAGTAGAAAAGGTCACAAACCAGAAGAGACATTTCAGCACATCTTGCTGATTCTGGTACTACTTGATCAAAGTTAAGGCAGCACTACACCATTTATGCTCACCACAAGGGCATTCCTTGGATGTTGGGTGTGAGGTAGTCCGAGGTGGCTTTGAGAGAGAGCCACGTGTTAATTGGAAAAACCCTGAGATCCAGCTGGTCTGATTAGTGGGCAATCAGGAGTCAAATACCATGTAAGAGAAATAAGCTATCAGGCTATCAGGTTCTTTGTGGAATTAGCCACACCTCTTGCTAAATAGGAGGCTTATAAGAACAGTTATAGCTCCAGCTTTAAAGGAGGTAGTGTAAGCTGCAGCGGTGAGTGCTCATTAGGACTGGACTGGACTGGACTGGACTGGACTGGACTGGACTGGACTGGACTGGACTGGACTGGACTGGACTGGACTGGACTGGACTAAGCCTGTGGAACTTGGTGAGAGATGTGATAGAAATACAGCTGAGGCTGTCCTGAGGGGTATCCCAGGTGCTGGACAGTAAAGCTGTGTGGTCATTTGCCAACCTCAATAGGGTCAAACTGAGCTGCTGAGGAACAGTTGGTAACTGAACCAGACCTGACTAGCCAGTATACCTTCACGCAACAAAGGAATCTATAGAACAGGTTGACTCCTGAATGCTCCTAGAGTTATTGGCAGCAAAACTTGAAGTTGAGTGTATAAGAGAAGAAAGACCTCTGCTGTGTCAGAGATGCAATTGGTGGTTAGAAGGATATTTCTGGCCAAATAGGATCAGCTGGGATAGTGGTGAGAAGTTAAAAGTAGTGCTTGGTGAAGGAGCAATGACATAAATTGCAAAGAGTTTAGTGAAGGTTGTTATTGGGCAATGCAGTGAGTCTAATTGCATAAACAAGTGCCAGGTTGCTAAACTGATGAGTGAAGATTTGAATGATTAAGTTAATTGGTTTGAAAACTTAAGTGCCAGGTATTGAGTGATAGTGTGTGGAAAGGATCCAATAAAATCTAATGAGCATGTGACATAAATCACTGGACAAGATCTTCTCACTGAGTTCATTAGAGTTGGAAAAAATAGCAATGAAGAAGGAAGAACACTTTGCAGTCTTCCCTGAGATCAGGGAATATGGTAAAAGAACTAGGTGAGGTCCAAAAGAGAAAGACAGGCCATTTAAAATGTGGAAGTTAAAGTGCCGTACTTGCAGTGTGGTTTTTGCACGGGGATTCAAGGACTTTCAAATAACCAAGAACCATGGTCTTGTCGCACTCTTACATTTATGTTGTGAGGTTAGCCAAAATTGCCCTCCCCAACTCTATTTTAAAAATGAGATGTTAATGCTGCAAAAATAAGGTGACATGTGGCACTTTGGGGAAATTGTTGAATTAATGTTGTTCATCTGTCAAAACATGTTAATAAAAATGCATGTGGCAGTGGGTTTTACCCATTTTGCATTTAAATCTGGAGGGGGGAAGCAAATCACATTGGTTTCAATAAACACTTATCCAGTTCAGGATCATGGTGGCCTGGAGCCTATCCTATGAAGCATGTGGCACAAGGGGGGATGTATTCTTAATGGAATGCTGGTCAGTTGCAGGGGACACACATCAGGGACAATCTTTTATACAGGCCACCTAACTTACCAGCCTACTTTTAGACTGTGGGAGGAAAAAGGACCACCTGGAGGAAACCCATGCAAACTGGGGGAGAACATACAAACTCCATGCAGCTAGCACATCAGGAATTGAATCCACAGTCCCAGCAGTAATGAAGCAGCATCCCAGAGGCAGTAATGTTAACCGCTGCACCACCAGGCCACTCACCCATGCAAATTAGAATACATTTTTTATGTACAGTACTGTCAAAAACTAAAAATGAATTAGCTGTCTATTGGGGAAACCATCAACTTCCTCTGGTTCTTTGAATCAAAACAATGATGAAGTTCAAACTTAGACAACTGTATACTTTATCCTCCCAGAGTTATGCACATTCAAACTTCAGGAATGTTAAAGTACTGTGTCCTTTATACACTTGACATATTCCTTTCATTCAGGTTCAAAATTACTCTTCATTTTACAAATGACTTTAACTTGTAGACCTCAATCCATATAAGAATCAAAGCTGTAATTAAAAGTCTGAAAAGCTTATGGTGTGTGCCAGGGACATCAGTATATTGGGGGCTATGGAAAGATAACAGGTGCCATTTTTATTAAATTAAAATGTGAGATACACAGAATTTTACTACACAGCGGTGATTGCTTGCATAGCAGGTTTCTATGTCTAGGTGTAGATAAGATCCAAGGCTGTTATGGGTATTTGATACATTTCACTTTTCTCCCTGTTTTTAGGGATGGAAAGTTGCAAGAGAGGTTGATAACCATACTTAATGACACCCCTGATATCTATATTCTAGCCAATAATGATAATTATTAAAGATAATTATTTTGATCAAAAATCATTAATTTGGCTTTAATTTCTGAATCTTACTTAGTTTAGTGATTATTTAGTGACTGTCATATTTCCTAACTTTTATCACTTTGGGAGAATTAAGTGAATAATGTCATTGGATTATTTTAGCTGAGCTGGAGCTATCTGTGCAATTTATAAAGTAATTTAAGTACTAAATCACCCAAAATAAGTGCAGATTGTATTTTTATGGTATTCAGGCTATTTAAATTACTTTTAGGGAAGTGTTTATGTATTTAGTGTAATTAACAGTTCCTGAGTTTTTAAACCATAAGGACTAATAAAAGCAATTTGTATGCACTTTCACTTTGCACAAACCCCCAAAAATGAATCATCTATGCCTATAATAAAAATGAATAGTCAAATGCAGAACTTAATTGGTCATCTTCTTCTCTGTAGATACTTAATTTCCTGTTGCTCAAGGCTAGCCAGATATTGAAAAAGGAATATAATTGAATAATCACATATCTGTTGGCTGTATGCAAAAATCTCAACCATTTTTATAAAAACGTCAACATGCAGTACTTTTTAATAAGCTAAGACAATAATTCAAAAACTTTAATTTCCCATTTAAGAAGCAACTGAGAAACCATGTGCCCCTATTAACCAAAGATCATTATTGCACAAGGTGGTTATAGCATTATAGCATTTGTTATACGGTAAATATGATTTTGATATTTTCAGAGAGAAAATATACAGTATATATTGTATATACACAGAAGGCCTACAGTATATACATAAGACCCTCTATTACATGGTGCTGCAGACAAAGTGCTAACGGAATATCATAAACACAAATATCATTGGAAAATTGTGAGCTTTATAAAAATCACATGACATCTTAAGTACAAATGCAAATGAAAATAATTGTCTTCAGTTTTTGTGAAGTGTACTGTAATATTGATTCTCTCACGGGGTTTAAGACATTTGCTACCTAAGTGTTACAAGAACTTTAGTAGTTTAGACAATACTGATTAAGATTAGATGTTAGACATGATTACAGTTTTTGATCATTAACTTGGGGCAGCAAGGTGGTGCAGTGGTTAACATGTGTGCTTCACAGCACTGCAGCCCTGGGTTCAGTTCCAGACCTGGAGTGCTATCTGCATTGAGTTTGATGTTCTCTCAGTTACATGGGTTTCTGCCAGGTGTTCTGATTTCCTCCCACAGTCTAAAGACATACTGGTAAGTTAATTGACTTCTGGGAAAACTGACCTGGTTTTGAGTCTGTGTGTGTTTGCGTCTAAAATGTGTCCTGTAATGGACTGGTGTCCTGACCAGGGTGTATCTTGACTTATTTGGCAGTTTAGGCTCCAGCTCTCTGTGACCCTGAATTGGATAAAGCTGTTAGAAATCCATGGATGCATGGATGGATTATTGGCTTAACTTTTTTGACTGGATGAATGGCAGCCTGGCTGTAAGGATGTGGCCATCTGAGCTTCCCACTAGTGGAATGAGCTTCTTCAAGGGCAGTGATGGGGTGGAGAGAGAAATGCTTACCCTTATTCTTATAACTAGATGGGTAAGGTTACAGTGGTCCTCCTCTCAAACATTTATTGAAAACAGCATTTAATCTATGTGGTCCCTACATAATTTGACTTTTTTTGTAGTGAACAAAGTACTCACAAATATTTGCCCAGAATGTCCAACTTTTAAATTACTTTAAAAAATTTTTAGGCCAAAACATAAGTGACAGATTGGTTATAAGTCAATAAGGAAGAGATCGTTTATAATATAACATAACTTGCAATGTAGTGAGGAAATCAAAGCAACATACTGTATACAAGACATACAGTACTGTATACAAGCAACACAGCCATGTACAGTAGCAACAGGCTCTGTGAAGGTAGTAGATAAGGGACTGTAGATTGGTGAATATACAGAGCAATGCAGCCATTATTAAATACCTTCAGTATTATACTGGTCATTGAAAATTTTGTTCAGCCTTGGATTTGCCATAACCTTAAATTCTCTTTTGTTTGTTGCTGTAGGCTGGGTAACCTGCTTTGAAAATATGCTCTAGATGGAGTTTAGGTTAAATATTTGAAAATAATGGGTTTTTGGGGGGGTTTGCAGACCTAATGAGGGTTAATTAAAAAATAGATTGGTCTCACTTTCCATTATTGGGAATTAATTTTTAAAAAAGCTGCAGGCCAACTTCATACCGTTTTCTGCCTTTGGCACTTTTAGTTAGACCGCTGTAAAGTAGAACGTATGAAGAAACATTCTTTAGTCAGATAAGCTAAGATCTGTCTTAAGTTTTTATTGATTTTTCATTAATATGACTTTAACACAAAAGAAAAAAATGTCCATCAAAATAACTGCTGTCTTGACAACATCAGTGGCCATAGTAAACATTTGGCCAAGATGCTCAAACTCTCAGGCTTAGCAAAGCTCTAAGGAAGCAGGAGTGGTTTCTTTGCATTTGTGTCCTCTTTAAAGATTCATTGCTGTTCACTCAAGCTGCTGTTTTTGACAAGCTGTTGACAGATTGGGTTGATGTCCATGCATGGTGTGGCTGAGATTACGTGTATATCAGTGAGAGCACTCACTGATGTGAAAAGCAGCAGTAGGATGGCAGTTAAGATTAATTGCCTTTTTCTAGAAATTTTGCTTAAAAGTGCAAAAGTCTTGAGGACTGAGTTTCAGAACAGATTCATTTAAATACTTGTTTGTGTCTGAAGTTGATTGACACCTCTAAATAGTAAGAAACATAACTATAACAAAACTGTAACAAATTGTGTTCTGTATTATTAAGTAGGATAATTGATTGTAAGCAATCAAAGTGTTAGTGGACTGGGCTTTATTATTCATTTTCAGATGTGTTGTAAATGAATAAACACATTCTGGTAACCAAGGTTCAGTATAAGCTCTCAAGGACTTAAAACTGAACTTCCTCTTAACTCAACTTCCTCTCTTCAACAAATATTTTCAGGCACTTATACAGTATATGAATGGGTGCATGCATTTTCTTTATAGTTTTGATTTCACAGGAATTTAAGTACAGCAGTTTTCCATTTACTTAATTATTAAGATAAATAGTGCTTCAGGATAGATTTTCAGTATGATAAAAGTGCAGTAAGGGTATTATAAATAAACAATTGATATAAATTTGTTTGTAAGCACCTGAGGTGAACACTCATACACTAAAGGTAAAGGTATTTTGATATATTTTAAAAATATCGATGTAATAATGGCCTAGATTCAGTGTAATAATTTGGGAACCTAAAACAATGTTCAATGAAGTGCTTGGAAATAATATGTGAGTACCTAGTGTACAGATGCAGCCATTCAAAATGGGTGAGGTATTTCGCGGCATACCCCGGTGGGCGTGTCACAGTATCACGCGGTATCACGCATTTCACGTGTGTCACGTGACTAACTATCCGGCGTCGCCTTGTAAAACCGCCAGGGGGAGCTTAACCTCTCATGTACAGCATTTGAGCCTTTAATTTTGAACTGTGTATTACAGCATGTTAATCATCAGTCATTAAAATGTTGGTATATATTATGAAAGCAAGATTGCTCAGTTGGACAGAAGTACACAACCTACCTTTATCAGAAATATTTATGCATCAAAGCCTTTACTGAAGATATTACTAATAGTATTAATAATGGATGACTTTGGACAAGCTGTATACTCAAAGTATAATTTCTTTAGCACATTTGTACAAGCACTTGGAATCTGTCCAAGCCATACTTTGTCAGGCATTTTGTTTTACTTCAACGGGGCATAAAAACGTCCTTGCTTTTAACAGGGCGTTTCATAATTTCTAGCTACGAAAATGATTTAAAATGCGACACCTATCATTCAACTAGAGCTTAAAATATCACAAGGAAAAATACACACCGGTATTCCATTTCTCCCTAAACATTGTAAGCTTCGAAGTCTTTAACTAACGTGATACCGGAGTCAACAAGCATACTTTTAGAATTTGATTAAAAGGGAATATAATATGGAATCGCGTATCTAAAGAATTTAATAACGGTATGATTATATCCGTGTACTGCGGCAGGACTGTGTAAGGCTGTTTCGCCTACCTGAACATGCGAGCTATCTTGTAGCCTACTGGTCTAGGTGCGTGACTTCCAACTGGTAGGTTGTGTGTTCGAATCCAGCTGGTGCTGGACTTTTATTTTAACAAACATTTCTTCGAAAAAATAGGTAAGCGATATTATGGACAATCAATTGACTTTTATATTTCAAAATATCGCAACATGATCGATATTTGCGATATTTTGAATATATCTTCCCTTCTGACAGTGGTTCCTGCTTCTATTGTGTGTGTGTGTGCAACAGTAAATTGTTATAGAGAAATGGAGGCGGGACAGTATGCGTTACAATATAAACATTTATATTGATTTAAATCGTGTTCTGATTTAAATCGCAAACGCGTGTTTAATTATGTGTTTTTTAATCATGATCAGGCTAATGCATTTCTACATTTTCTGTATGAACCAGCTTAGAGGTTCATACAGAAAGACAGCTTGTGTTTAAATTGAGTGTAAGGTAATTTATGCTTCTAAAGTCATGGTCAGTATTGTTGTACTGTGCTGTACTGTGTCACATTATTTTATAGCGTTTTTATTGCGTTATTAAATCCGGTGGCGCTGTGTTAGTTTCCTGACTCACATTATTTAAACTGCGACACTGATCATTCATCTCTAAATAAACTTTATTTTATATAGCATTTTAAGCGAATAGGTAATTAGATTGCTCATAAACCTAATCACTTTTTCTTCATAAACACAGCGTGATTGCTCTTTGAAAATGCTTTTCCTTTATTTTTAAAGTAGGCTCAGATTTCAACTATAGATCGTATTATTATAAACTTTCTTGGAAAAATGTATTTTATGTAAACCATGTTTGCTATTAATTCATTTAGGGCTAAAATACGTTCATTGTCTTCTAATCGAGTCGAGTTGACATTGGAAGCCTGCCACACCCGGACCGTTAACGCATTAGCACGTCAAAGCCCATTGAGCCAGTATTGGCTTTAGTATCCCCCCCTTCTCCCCTCAATTCAATTCAGTTCAAGGTGTTTTATTTACATGACAGATGGGTACAAGCAGTGTTGGGTACTGTATGTATATTGTAACGCTTACGGCAGACAGGCACTGTGTAGGAGCCGACGCACCAGAGCAGCGCCTGCAATTTTTATATTTATAACTTAGTTTTTAAAATTAGTCAAGCAATACGAAGCATCTCCTTTTACTTAGTGCCTGAGCATACTGCAACGCGTGTGAAGCCCATAAACGATATTAATTTTGGAACTTAAACATACAGTATATGGCTGGTCTCGGTACTTTAAAGAAAACATACACACCAGTATTCCATTTCTCCCTAAACATTTTAAGCATCGAAGTCTTTAACTAACGCGATACCGGAGTCAACAAGCATACTTTTAGAATTTGATTAAAAGGGAATATAATATGGAATCGCGTATCTACAGAATTTAAAGACCAGACAATCGCAAACTCGTTTTCAATAAAATTATTTTATTCATTCAGCAGTTTGTGAGAGGGACATCCAGCAGGGAGAGACACACACACCGGTTTTCATTGACAACATTGTTTTTTTTTCAATTCCTCTTGTCTAACAGGAATGTTTTGTTTGTGGACAGACTGTTAGACAAGAGGAAAAGACTGCCTCCTCCTACGAAGCATTTCGTTGATCCGATCACGAATTCTTTTCCAGTCGTACGCAGCAAGGGTTGAGAATCTCCGATTCACCATCGTACTAATGGTTTCCCGGAGATTGGGTTAAAAAAAAACAAAAAACATACTAACAACTGTGCCATCCTACTCCTTAGTTAATACATTTTATTATTCATAAACAGTTAACATTGTTAGCAAAATATTTTGAATTATATTTAACCCTATTTTTTCTTTAGTTTTGTATTTAACTTATTATATGATAGTCAGACTTAATGTATATTTGAACAATGAAAATATATTTTTACAAGATTTTACATTAAGCACTTAAAATTAATATGGTTAATAATAGTAAACTGTAACATGCTGTAACAAGATCGGTTACAAGAAGAAAATGCTTTCAGAGAAAATGTTTCAACCAAACTTATTCCCACACACCCCGCCCCCACTACCATTAGAATATACACAAACATTTTAGCGTTTCATTCTGAGCAGAAGACTCTCACACCTGAAGAGTGCTGGCTGTGACGAATTAAACCGGTTTTACAGGTTTCAATCACAGACCATGTGACATGGGACTCAGTAAACTACAGTAACACCGTATTTGATAACGCTTTAAAAACGCTATAAAATAATGTGACTTGGCACAGAACAAGTTTACAACACAGTACAAAGATAAATGCTGACCATGACTTTAGAAGCATAAATTGCCTTACACTCAATTTAAACACAAGCTGTCTTTAGCCCTCTAAGCTGGTTCATACAGAAATGTAGAGATCTAGGCTCAGAACACACAGCTTCATTAGCGAATACATATGCAGGACAACTGGAGAAGACGTTTTACAGAGGATGGATTTTTAGAAACATCCCATCAGACATCCCATCATATTCACAACGTGAAATCTAGAAAATAATATTACGTAACCAAAATCCGCAATATGGAAACAGAACCTGTGTAATTGTTGATAGATGATGTACTCGTAACATTTTTTCAAGACGAACTACAACATTTAAAAAATGACTTGTATGTACTTGATATCTCTAATCAATCCACGGGTCCCAGCACAAAACGAAAGTAAAACGCATACCGTTTCTCGCTTCTTATTGCTCAAAAGTAATTTGACCGTATGAAATGCATAATATAAACCTAGAAACATATACGTGAGCAGTACTTAAGCACTGTAGTATCGGTGTTAAGACATACCTCTCAAATACTGTAAATCAAGTTAAAAATATCTCAAGACCGATTCTGGTCGTAATGAAACCATGCAAGGGAGTTTTTATGTCCGTTGCAGTTCTTTTGCAACATGAATATAATTATATCGTTATTAATTTCTTGAGATACGCGATTCCATATTATATTCCCTTTTAATCAAATTCTAAAAGTATGCTTGTTGACTCCGGTATCACGTTAGTTAAAGACTTCGAAGCTTACAATGTTTAGGGAGAAATGGAATACCGGTGTGTATTTTTTTCTTTAAAGTACCGAGACCAGCCATATACTGTATGTTTATGTTAAGATTTCCCTTCAGTGGTAAAATTAGATATGAATATTCAATACTTAAACGGGCACAGTTAAGACATTAAATATACATGTACATATTGTATACAGTACAGTTTGCATACGGTAATATGTTTATGTTACGCGATTAAAAAATAAATAAATAAAACTGGAAGGTCCAGCACCACCATTATGTTTATATGGTTGTTTTTGTTGGTTGGTTGTTATTATGGTTATTAATAATTCGATCTATAGTTGTAATCTGAGCCTAAATAAAAAGAAAAAGCAAGTGATTAGGTTTATGAGCAATCTAATTACTTATTCGTTTAAAACGCTATATAAAATAAAGTTTATTATTAATTTGCTGGACAGAGCGGTGAACATTATTATGCATAAGACAAAGATAACGATCCTGATCAGTTTAGAAATCTGTGTACGCTGTAAGGTTTTTACTTCTTAAACTTTTAAAATACACGTTTTGAATGGAAAGAATCCTCTTCCTGGTATAGCACGCCAGCACGTCTTTTTTCTCCAATCAGAGGGGTGTCAGATGGTGTCAGCCAATCACCATTCTGCGTTGGGTAGCAACGGGTGACTGTTCTCAGGCGGAAGATGTAAACAGCTTAATGTTCGTGTTAAATATTTTTTTTTAATTAAAATTCATTCTATACAGCAATCGCATATTTGGGTACCGTTTCATAAAACTTTCATGCTTAAAATGTTTAGGGAGAAATGGAAGACTGGTGTGTATTTTTTCTTTAAACTACCAAGACCAGCCATACACAGTACAGTTTACATACATACAGTAATGTTTTAAATTAATATCGTTTATGACCTTCAGATGCGTTATGCTCCTCTTCTTTTTATGCTCAGCTACTAAAATTTCCCTTTAGTGGTAAAATCCATATAAATATTCAAAACTAAGCGGATTAAAATGTGCACAGTAAAGACATTAAATGATTCAATCTTTGCACTACCAACCAATGCACCACGAGTGCCCCTGTCGGTCATTTTGGCCAGCCAATCACTTGCCCTGCGGTATGCTCCGGTGCCCCGCGGTGGCTTGTGGGTAGGTTACCGTACCGCGGGTTTTTACCGCGCATTTTGAATGGCTGCATCTGTATAACACTTACTGTATATCGCTGTTCAAATTCATTCTGCGGACTAACAAGATAGAAAAAGTTACTAAGAATAATGGCTATGACTTTGCCATGCGTCCACTTGTATGGGAATTGTATAATCCAGTATTTTCCCATTTTGTTATATTTTGGCAAGAAGGTAGACATAAGGTCTTGAATTTATCTTAGTAGTGATGTTAAGTCCCAAATCATGAATACAGTGGGCTGCTTCTATTTGACATGCCTCCAATTCTGCAATACGGTGTAATGAATAACATTTTAACTGTTACACGTGTTAATCTGAAATATTTAACAAGTATTTAAATATAGAAAGAAAATACCCAATGCATCCTGTGGTAAAAACACTGTTGCTTAAACACTCCTCACACCAGTTATGAACAGCTTCCACAGGAATGTCTCTTTGTAGCCTTGGGATCATTGTATTGGAATTTTAGTTCTCCTGGCTGGCAAACTCTGGCTGATGTAAGACTGTTTACATGTGTTTGGAACTGTTTTGGAATTCAAATCTGTACTGGAATGTAAGAATATACATCTGTACTTTAAGTAAGTATAACAGATGCTCCAGATGCTCAGTTTGTAAGGTACAATTTGTTTTAGAAGTAGGGATTTTTTTGTTGTTTCTAATCACTTATCACTTAATCATGTATGCCATTCGAAACAGTATGAATCATTTCAGTAATGTATTTTGTGGCTGACTTAAAAAAGTTCATCAGTGACTGCCACATCATTTAGGTATTTAAATCTTGTACAGGTTAACTCTTTAAAGTTGCAGTTGACTTTTCCTGTTATGTCAAAATGTAAATATTGTATAATTTTACTATCAAATGTCTAATGATACTTGATATTCATAAATGTGTTATTTTGTACAGTGAAAAATATGTGGATTTTGCACTAGCAAGAAAAACATAAATCTTCTACATGGAACGTACTGATAAAATTCACAGTGACTTAATGAAAAGTGATATACTGTATGTCAATGTCTTGAACGGAGTTTAAAATTCCTATTGTTGAAAGGTGATTAAAATATTTTAATGCCTTTATCTACAATACTCCAGTTCCTGGAAAAGACATTGTAATTTGTTAAAGGGATGGACTTTAGATATGCACTTCTTTACTTCACTATGAGCAACTGTGTATCCAAAATGAAGTTTTAAAATAGGCAGTGCTACTGTAGCTTTATACATTTATTATAGTTGGTTTTATCAGAACAACTTATCATTTCTTTATGTTACAGCTTTTCAGACACTAATACAGTATAAGGTCATTATTCTTGGTAATAAGGCTTTGTAAGTAAATTGATATTTGAATGAGTCCATATGGAATGGAGAAAGGCATGGAATGGCAAACCAAGTTATGAAAACAGGAAGGAATTGCCAGTTACTGTCTATAGACAATGTTACTGTATTTAGGGCATTATTATGGTTTAACTAAATGACTGTCAAGTATGGTTTAATACCTAATCTCAACCATTTTGACAAAATACAGGATAATAATTTTAATGCATGCTACACAGTAAGTGTTCACTGTACCAACAAGAGGAGGCAATATTTTGGACCACTGCTACACAACAATAAAAGGAGCATACAAAGTGCTTCCCAAACCGAGTTTCAGTAAGTCGGACCACATCGCTCTCCTGTTGCTTCCTGAGTACAAACAGAAGCTGAAGACCTCCCCCATTGCGAACAGGTCAGTGCGTTGTTGGTCTGAGGAGGCGGAAAGCAAGTTAATATACTGCTTTGATAGTACAGACTGGGACACATTCAGAGCTCCCGACACAGATTTAAATGAGTATACGGACGCGGTCACCAGCTATATTAAATACTGCACCGACATTTGTGTACCAGAAATGAAAATTAGGTAATTTCCCAATCAGAAACCGTGGTTCATTAACGACATTCGCAATAAAATAAAAGATAGATCCACCGCGTTCAAATCGGGGGACAAAGAGCTGTACAAGAAATCACGGTATGCATTAGAGGAAGCCATAAAACACGCCAAACGGAGCTACAGAGTGCGGCTTGAAACGCAGTGCGCTGACACCCGGAGGCTGTGGCAGGGATTACAGTCAATCACAGGCTACAAGGGCTGCAGCCAGGAGATTGACACGAACAACACATCCCTGCCTGACGAGCTGAACCACTTCTATGCCCGCTTTGATGCTCTGAACACGGGCAATGCTGAGAAGACCCCAAGTGTGCAGGGCGAGTTTGTTCTGAAACTCTCAGAGCAGGACGTGCAGAAGACTCTGAGCAGGGTGAAAATCCGTAAGGCTGCAGGGCCTGATGGGATACCACCTCGCGTCCTGAGGACATGTGCAGCCCAGCTGACCACAGTGTTTACGGACATCTTTAACTCCTCCCTGTCACAGTCCATGGTCCCCACCTGCTTTAAAAAAAACACTATTGTTCCAACCCCCCAAAAGACAAAAGTGACATGCCTGAATGATTACCGCCCAGTAGCATTAACATCTGTGGTGATGAAATGCCTGGAGAAGCTGGTGTTGTCACACATCAACTCCTCCATCACAGAGTCCCTGGACCCCTTGCAGTTTGCCTACCAGAACAACAGATCAGTGGATGATGCTGTCTCCCTGGCTCTGTATACAGCCTTGGAACACCTGGACACTAAGAACTCGTATGTGAGAATGCTGTTTGTGGACTACCGTTCAGCATTCAATTCCATCATACCCAGTCAACTGGTGACAAAGCTCAGGGGATTAGGTCTGTGCAACTCTGTCTGGAACTGGCTGTTGGACTTTCTTATTGAGAGACCACAGGTGGTGCGGATAGGCAATAAAACATCAACACCACACACCCTGAGCACTGGAACCCCACAAGGCTGCTGTCTGAGTCCAAGGTTGTACTCCCTGTTCACTCACAACTGCACAGCAAGACACAGCAACAACCGCATCATTAAGTTTGCAGATGACACCACTATAATAGGACTGATCAGTGATCCATTTACAGGGATGAAGTCGTATAGCTGCTTAGGTGGTGTCATAGCAATAACCTGGACTTGAACGTTAAGAAAACGAAAGAGCAAATAGTGGACTTTCGGAGACACAGGCCACACACTCACAGCCCACTCAGTATCGATGGAACGGAAGTGGAAACAGTCACCAGCTTTAGGTTTTTGGGAATTCACATCTCTTAAGATCTAACCTGGACTGTGAACACTGACTCTATCGTAAAGAAGGCTCAGCAGCGCCTTAATTTCTTGAGGTGCCTCAAGCGATGGGGGATGCCAATACATGTGTTGGTGAACTTCTACCGCTGCACCATAGAGAGCGTCCTCACCAACGGGATCACCGTGTGGTATGGCAACACCTCTATGCGAGAAAGAAAGGCACTGCAGAGAATGGTCAATATGGCCCAGAAGATCATCGGCTGCGGTCTCACTGAGATTAAACAGCTCTATGAGGACCGCTGCCATGGTAGAATTCTGGCCATCACAGAGGACAGTCACCACCCCGGGCATGAGCTCTTCACCCCACTGCCCTCAGGCAAGAGATATAAGAGCATACGGACACTTACCACTAGATTCTTCAATAGCTTCTATCCACAAGCAGTGAGACTGGCGAACACATTTAGCCATCCCCCTCGGACCACACCTACACCATCACCATCTACCTCTTTATGATTTCTTATCTATTGCACATCTCCAGTCATTGTTTACACGTCTGTATTGTTTACATTCAAACTGTCTACATGTTTACTTGCACATTGTCCACTGTTTGTTTGTACATTGTCTTGATGCACTGTTTGCACTTTGTTTTGTTTTTTACACTTGTTTTACAATCGAGAGACTTTCTGTAAGTAAGAATTCCATTGTACCAGTACCGGTTACATATGGCAATAAAGTTCAAGTTCAAGTGAGCTCACCTGTTTGCTCAAGTCTGGCAATTATGAATAAAGCCTTTCAATTGTCACACTTCTAATTAAAATTGTCACCCTTGAAAATCCATACATGATATAATGTCCCATTTTACTGTTTTTTCAGTTGTTGGGTAACTAACTTTTCGTAGGGAATGGGTCTACTGTATATCGATTTTACTGTCATACCAAATTGTTTTACTAAGTACTAAGTAAGCAAAATACCTGAGGTGAAAAAAGTTTACACAAGTTTGCACAAGCTATAGTCTTTTCTGAAAGCTTGCAGTAACACTGAACCCCAGTCAACTATTTATATACAGTAGCCTGTTGCAGTTAGTGGGAAGATTGAATATACTGAAGTAGTAAGTAATAAAGCTTTCATGCACTGTACCACAGAAAATAGAATTGTGAATCTCTGCAGTGTCTTAGTGCTTTAAAACTGGATTTTTAAAAGGCTGTGGGATTTTGCTCTCATAACATTTAACTCCTGTGGTGTAAGTCTTTTGAAGGAGCCAAGTCAGGGCTGACCGAAGTCAGGGCCATGTGTTTCTGGAGTGGTCATTAGCTAGGCTGGTTGCTAGGTTGGTTTATTTCTAGGCTAGGTTTATTAGCTAGGTTGGTTTATTTCCAAATTTCTTTGGTTTGTCAGAGTATAACATGAACATGCATTCATTCTAAAGAAAGGCTCAGAAGGATCACATTGTGAAGAGAATTTAATTTCTTTCATTTAAGAATTTGGTATATGTTTAAGACGTTCGAGTTTTTTATCTTCTACAAATGTCAGTAAATAGATTAAAAAAGGTAAAGTAATAAAAAGAATATTCAGATCTGGGGGGTAACTTGTTTATTTGATACTAAAGTTTCCAAAGAAAATTTACGTTTTCAACAAATGATTCAATCGAGAACCTTTCGGATTACAAATGTTATAGGTTGAAAACCGTTTCACATTTACAATACGTTTTAAAAGTGATGGAGTGAATATCATAAAATAGGGGTGCACAACTCTAGTCCTGAAGGGTCAGGAATTTCCTGATTTTCTGTTCACCTGACCCCTTTATAAATTAATTGATCTCATTATGCAGTATGTTCAATTGAAGAAGATAAAACCATTAATTGTTCTCCAGTTACAGGATAAACTATACATTGCAGAAAGAAAACATTATACGTTGCAGAAAGCTTAATTTAATATTTACAATATTTGAATAAATATTTTGAAGGGTCCTTACAGTTTAAACATGTCACAACAGTTACAGTAAATTGTAGAGCTCGGCAGATTTCCTTAGATTTCTAATATTAGCAATGTTTTCAGTTAAAACCACTTTCATGGAAATAGGTCAGTTTATCTTCCCTGCACTTTCCTTATAGTTTCAAAATGGGAATTTGTTTGTTAAAATGTCATGTCTTTAAGATTTCTGATGTGATAACTACTTACAGGTAACAGCAGTAAGGCAAAGCTCCAGTGGTTTCCAGCTGGGAGAGGGATTGACTTTTTAAAATTCTGATATTTACCATCCACTCTGTAAATTGCTTTAAGGTTTCTTATCTGCAAAAAATACTGTCACTTTTAACTTAATGTCACCACTTTTTTTATCCATTGAGAGTATTTTTCATATCATCTCTGTTGCCTCTCGTTATTCCCCCTCACACACCTTCATCTGCCATATTGTTACTACAGAAAACATTTCAAATATTAGGATCCATATTCTTTTTTTCCTTTTATTATTATACTTTAAGTGTGTGATAGTGGGCCCGTTGCCTGATGGATTTCCATGTAACAAAATGTCTGGTGAATGTTGTAAGATCCCAGGACAAATTTGTCATGATAAGTTAATCAATTGAATTGGAGTGTGGACTTCCTTTTCCATAAACTATTACTACTAATTACTACTTCTTTCTTCAAACACTATATAAAGAAAATACAATCTCACCTTGACATTTACCAGTGTCACTTTACAGAAATAATATTAAAAGTTGTAGACTTTCATCAGACTAATATTTCATAGAAATTAGAAATGGATCAATGTTTTGTTTTAGAAATTCAGCATGTTGAATAGTTTAAGACCTATTTTTTCAGAATAACATTTCAAGCATTTCACATAATATAATCTCAGACAAAAAAAAAGTTGTGAATTAGTCACAATTTTTTAAATAATTATTATAATGTATCTTTGACTTTTCATTAAAAAAACTTAATGTATTTGGTCTATCTTGTATGATTGCCAGTAGCTTCATAGTTTCAAAATATTATCCAACACCATTTTGATGAATCCTTAAAGTGTCAATTTTAATTACTTGGCAGGATAGATTGTTCCAACCAAATTACCATTATTTAAAGAAGTGTCACTTATTTTCAGTTCTGTGTGCACCTCTTCATAATATCCACTTGTGAACCCAAGTCATTGTTTTCTTGTTAAACCTTTAGTTAACATTATGAAATAATTTTTTCAGTATTTTGATAAGTAGAATTGAGTCCCATCATGATCTCAAGACTAAAGTGTTTCTGTTACCTTAGATATCTGTGTAGGACCTTGTGTTTCCAGGTCACCAATATTGTCTCAAGCAGTGATTAAAAAAAGAGTATTAATTCAGTTTGTGTTATATTATTGATTATTGTTTCTCTCCAGAATATATTGTCTAATCAGATCATTAAACTATTTTACTTACAAGCTTTTTCATATTCATATTTTCAGTCCTAGGTCTGAATGTTGTAGAAATATATTAACACTGATAACGCTGTCGTGGTCAACTGGAATTTGGAATTAATTAAATACAGATACATTTCTAGATTCAGTCTTCCTGGCCATTTATCACAACTTTATAGCTAAAGTGATATGAAATTGTTGATTATCATTTTAAATACTTGGCTCAGACAGAAGCTGTGTCACACAGTTCAATAGTTACTGAATTGAGTCTATTGACTGGGAATTAGTGCAAATACTGTAAAAGATTTTATTTCAGTGTATGCAATAAACATTTGCTTATTGCTTATGTTCTGTGTTTGTGTATACAGTATATACTGTGTATAGAAACACCCATACCTTCTTTCAGACAACATAAATCACATTGCAAAAGTGCTTCTAGGGCTAGAAGAACAGGCATATGATACACTTTCAGTCACGTCTGCAGCATTAGTGCAGATTTCAAGTTAAAAAGAAAAGTGGTTAGCCATCAGAATTATTCAGGCCAGAATGACCCATGGCTACTGTATATTACAAAAAAACAAAAGTTTCAATTTCAGACAGCTGCATTTATTTCTCCCAATAACAATGAAGCAGAAAAGCCACTCAATTTTCCCTGTATAGGACATTTAAACTGACACTTAGTAACTTGGGTAATGTTATTATACTAGATAAAATATCACAAAATTGCAATATAAGTACACCACAGGGCTTCACATTTCGGCATATGGGGTTTGTGTCAAAATGTAAAATGAATCATCCAAAAATGAAAATAATTGCCAATTTATCTATCAACTTCCCTTCAGTTCCACAGCAGCGTGAGAATTACGTGCTGGTTAAATGAATACCCAAGAGATTCATTTGGAAATGATGGCTTCACTTTTTGTAGCACACATCTACTGTACAATTATTTTGATAATTATAGCATGCCAAACTAATTGGCCATTACATTAGAGTACCTCGCTTACCAGCAACCACCTACTATATATTAAAGGTGGAATTAGGCAATCAAAATGAAGTCCTAAAGGAATATGGAAGTATTATTAAAAATAAATAACAAAAATGCTTCACTCTTGGTGAAATCAATGGAGTGCTTAATTTCTGACAGGCTTGAGAAGAGTGTGTTATGTTTTAAAATGGCTCTCTGTTGGGAATGATTCTTAAGACTAGATATTCATTGATGGGATAACTGTGTAGGCATTCAGTTCGATGATTAACATGACCTTGAGCATACTCTTTATTATAAGCAATTACATACGTAAGCATAGGAATTTTAAAAAAGAGATTTTGATACTTTCTGATACATACATTGTGATTAAAAAAAAACTGTCAGTAAATGACAAAAGCCCCTCTAAACTTGTAAAGGTTGTAGGAGCTTTTGAATGCTTTGAAAACAATCTAAATTAAAACTGTCATGCTTATAAATATTCTTTCTATTATCATCTGTACTCATGGAGATTTCTTTTTTGTGAGTATTCTATTATTTTATCTTAATAATGAGACATTACATATATATCATTACAAAATAAAAGGATCCAAACAAGGTCAGTTTTTCTCAAATGATCTAAAGCAAGTACATTGCATACAAGATTTGCATTCAGCTCTTGTGAGCTTCACTTTGAGTAACATCAGACTTGAAGATAGATCATGTTCTGCTTCCTAACAGCCAGAATGGGACACGTTTTTGATTGGCACTCCTTTAACTAGAAATTGTTTGCTCCTTGTTCTGCTTTTCAGCTGTTCCATTCCATTGAATTCTAACTTCAAACTAATTGGCCTTCTGTGAAGTCTTGAATAGTTCAGCAGTATTTGTCTGGGTAGGAGAAAAGAATGGTGATTGTTATACATCCATAATGGTATGCAATATACAGTACGTTTGATTTTAAAACCTTTGGTTTAATATTAATGAGCAAAAACATTAATGTCTGAAAGCTGCAAACACAGGCAAATCCTAAACAACACTTAACTTTACTGAATGGCTTAAATGGTAAAGATAAAAGCATTTTCCCTGAGTGTAGGCTGAGCTCTATGACCTAGATGTTGCAAGTTTGAGCCACAGCTCATATCCCTAACTGACTGTGTCCAAGCAGGAACGAGTTTTAGTTGGAATTAGTTGGCATCTGGCAAAACAGCAACTCCTGTACATTTTTACAGTGTCTGCAGGTTTGAAGTGATGTCTGTGAATGACACACCATTCCTCCATATGCTGGTGTCCCTCCTGTACATCTCTGTGAAGAGTCTAATCTGTTGAAAGATAAATGGTTCAATGGACAGTCAGGCGGGGTGAGCCTATCTACCCTTCCTGATTCTGTCTATCTACATTCAGAAGTCATTACTGTGACCTCTTAAATAGTAAAACAACTATTGTTGATTCCAAACTCAGTGGGTAAATTTTAAGTAATAAAAGAAATAAAAATGACTTGTCCTTGTTTTCAATTCTACTTGCAATATGCCCATATTTTCATTAAGTTCTCAATTAAACTCTTTGAAGTTTCCCACTGAGATATTGGTCTTTGTAGTGAAGTACAGTACTTTGAATGCATCAAATTCACTCAAATCATTTAATGTCAAAGGGAAAAAAACTTTTTTGTGTTCATTGTCGAGCATATGGTCTTTCTTTAGCAGTGAATACTGAACGAAAAGCATTTGTAAGGAGTAATCGGACAGATTTGGGCAAGTTAACCTGAAAACCTGTTATCTGTAGATGATTATTTATTTGGATTCAGCCATCTGTCTAATAAACTGGTGAGGAAAATACGTTTTTGTAATTTAGAAATCTCTAGTTGTGTACATCTGAGACAGCACGTAGGAGAGAATAAGGGAGTGAAAGCAGACTCCTCCAACTCACTCACCTTCGAATCACATGTCTGTAACAAATCTCAGGCATCACAGTCCCACGGTGGAAGCTCAGTACCAATTTTAGGAGAGGCACAACCCTGACTGACAGTACCATCTTGGAGGCCACAGAGATCATTGTGTCCTTGACAGCAGAGAGATCCTTATCTGACTAACCCCACCTTACTTTCAACAGTTATGAGCCAATTGTGCGCCACAGTTGGCTAATGATATGACCCAGGCTTGAACCTGGGACCATGTAGCTCAACCTGTACTTTGGCCTTTACAGATTCAGGTACCCAGGAATCCCTCAGAAAATAATTTCAACAGTAAATTAGACCCAAAAGGACAATGACTATTTGTACTTCAAATTTCTTGGAATCCCAGTGTCACTTACTGTAAAATGTTGTTTTTATGTCAATGCAAACATAGGGCAGAGGACACCCAAAAATAATTGTGGGGTGGGGTGAGGCGGGGAATAAAGTACATCTGTAGGTGGCAACAAAAATTGTCAATGTGCAATTTGTATAGTGACAGTTCATATACAGTACAGTAGCATTAACATATATGTACAGTACTGTAAATGGCTTTTATATTTGCAATGTAGAGAACCTCATATGAATTAAAATAAAGAGGCGCTTCAGACAAGCCGTATGCATATAAGAAGTAGAATCTTTATACAGTATGAGTTATGGGATGTGGGTCAATGTGGATGGTTTGCAAGGATGAACTTCACCAGATCATGGGGTCAATCTTATTTGAAGACTGGGCAGTCATTGGATATAATGATGTTGTGCATGAAGTGTGAGTGAGGCCGAGAATGTCCTTGTACTGAATAATGTTCAGAATCAGCATGGATTATCGAATGGCTGTTTTTATAACTGGGGTTCTCAGCAAAAGTGATGTAGGCTGACAGTATCAGTAGTTGCTACATCAACAAACTGAACAATGACGCTCAATGTCGTTGCCTTTAAAGAAAAAGACTTTCAGTGTCCTTTGTGTTTTCAGTGGAAGCTAAAATTGCGAAATTAGCGTCATCTGTGGAAAAAATGATTTTCTTCAATATGTCCTTTCTTACCTCTTAATTTAGTTTTTATTGTAGTTGGCTCAAATAACTTTTAAGTAAACCTAGTGTGCCAACGTGAACTGTAATACTCTGTATCATAGTATCCATAGCTTTTTGTAAAAGTTTTTCAATATCAATTGAACATGAACAGAACATTTCATTAAAAGATTATATCAAGATTACAGCCCATGATCATGTGATATTGATCACTTAAACTAAACAATATGGATAACTTGTAGCTTTACATAACGTAATTGGATTGAGAAAGATTGCTGCGGTCACATAGAGCCATATCATTCTGGGTCCTTTAGAATGAATGAGGTAAATCTTATTGTCATTTCTATTATCTTTTATTGAAGGTATATATCAAAGCTGTGTTCTAGATGCCATGCAGCCTGATAATATACAGTGTTTATAACCAACCCATAGCATTCAAGAGATTATAATCAGAAAGCGGCATAGCAGCCCATAAATCCACAAATTGTCCAGGCAAACAAGACAGCCTTTCATTTCTTTCATATTAAACACAATTACAAGCAAATGTAGTAGAGAAAAGTGGATGTTTGCAAGGGTGTGTGTTTGGCTCATTGGGAAAAGGGGTGGTTGGTTAGATATTCAATATTCCTTCTATGTTCTTTACAACCTGTTGGAGAATCATTTCATTTTTATTAATTACCTTCTGTGTCTGTGGGAATCAATAAACCAGATCACACTATAAATTTCCTATTACAGGCTTTGTCCTGTCATATACAATTTATGTTTTTATTTACTTTAGCAGCACTGGCACATTAGAACTCAACACTGTCATAAAGAATGTGTCATGCTGAATATTGATTCAGCTCAACATTGTAATGTCTCTTAACTATGATCCTTTCTTTCAAAATTTTACCGCATATCACCAAGTGTTATGGTGGATTTAAATCAAAAATGACACAAATATGTTTGACCCTTTTATGCATTTTTTTCTGTTTGTTGTCAGCATGCACCTACATAGAAAGAGTTCAAATTAATGGAGATAAAATGACTTGAAAAGAAATACCGTAGTACCGTGACCTTGGTTAACCTGAATAGCAAGAAAATTGGACTCATGAATGCAAACACAGATGAAAAAGCAAAGGCAGTTTCCCATTCTTTTCTGTATTCTTTTTAAAAATTAGTTTCTAAATATTTTAGAACCTAATTTGCCATAGTGTGTTATGAAAAATTAGGTCCCTACGAAAACTATCACGTTTGAATTCTTAGATTGAGAATCTAAGTTCATTTTGGTTCCTAGTGCAGAATGAAAAATTAAAGACAATCATGCAGGATTAAATTACATTAATCTTTTATATACAAATATCTGTTCTCTTTAATGAACATTAAAATATTTTAGTTTGTGTCATTTGTGTATGATCCCAACCTTTGTGAACATGGGGTGGAGGCAGTTGTTTCTGGCGTTAGATGATTCAAATCCTAACCCTTCTTTTTAATTCTTTAATAATGGTGTCAACATTATCAGTTGATAAATTTAGATTTAGACAAACTAGGTGAGAAAATTGAACTTTTCACTTAGGAGTCCAAAAACTTTTAAGATTCTTTTATCAATTTTATGCTTTTCTACTCATTCCTAACACTGCTCCACATGAGCAAGACTGAGATTAAAAGCAGACTAGCGGTTTTATATCCCAGAGGTCAGACTTTCCTCATTGGTGGACCACACGAATGGGATTGAACCCAGTAGGTGAGCCATATTCTTGCAGTCTCCACATAGTCTAAAGGCCTTTGTTATGGATGCTTTGGGGGGTTTAAAACTATTTTAACTCAACAGTTTTTTTCTTCCTTTCTCTCCCCCCTCTCTAATTATGGGGAGCGTGCATGAAGATTTTGAACTCTCTGTAGGTCTCCAGGCAACAGCAGTTAGATTAAAAACCTGAGCATTTCTCTGAAACTGTGAATGGATTGGCATGACATGAAATGATTCTATTTTAGCATGCTGTTCCACTGAGTGTTCCCTCATTTATTCACTTTTTGTCAAACAAAATTCTTGCATTAAAAATGAGTAAACAAAATGAGTCACCTACTGACTGAAAAAGGGAGTGTCAGTAATAGCATCATTGATTTAAATTGTTTGAGCACATCATGTCAAATTATAGTGAGTAAAGGTCCAGCCCATTTATAATCAAAGATTATTTAAAACCAGGGGGACAAAACGGGTTTACTTTTCAAAACAAAAATCTTAAAGTACTACCTAGCACATAACAGTTGTATTAATTATACATTATTTATTTCATAATATATTTGTTCTGGAAATTGCATATGCACAAACCTTTGGACATTGCACTTTCCTTAAGCATGGTTTATGCTGGATCATATAGTATGAACCTTATCTGATTAGTTACATATTTTTATAGACATATCAGTTTATTTTGATTAATTTGCTAGGCTTTTAGAGAAAGATATTGCATGTGTTCTTTATTTACTTACATTTGAAAACATCAAGTCCATATTTGTTTCACAAAAATAATGGAAAATACACATGCTGATGACAAAAAAGTGTATTATGAAACCAGGATTGTCTCTTGATGTATCCCATCTATAGGTTTATAAAAATGTTGCCAGTGTTTAGAAAGGACTTACCATCTGGTTATCTGCATAACTGCTGAAAGTAGTTGTAGTTATGAGAATTCTAATATTGCGACGAATATCTAGTAATGGTGCTTGCTAGGAACACTGTTCTACTGTACCTCTACTTTATGGCACTATAGAGCTTGCAATGTGTCAATAGATGAATTGTTCAGTGACTGACAATATCACTTGCATAACCAGCCAGCTAAAATGTAAAGAAATACTTTTTGATATCAAACTGGGAAAAATTTCATACAAATATGAGAAATTGTTCAGAAAAGATAATACCAATTTTACCAAGTGCAAGGAAATTTTAACCATGTTAATGCAATTTTTTAACTTCATACTTTATTTGAGATATGTTTAATTTCTTAATTATATATTAATTACTTGAAACCAGAACAGTAGATATATTATAGTAAAGAGCTGATTAAAACAAAAATATCAATTTTAAAAGGCTTTATCTGCTTTCAGAGACATGCTATGTTTTTAAGCATCAGAGTTCTAAAGTAAATTAAAAAAGACTTGTTTTGTGTGTAGATTTTACACAGGCCTAAGACATTCTCAGAAGGATACTGTGTACCAAAAGTGCTGAAAAAAAGTGTAAATTAGTCCTGTGGACTGCTGACTTCAGCGACCAAGACCCTCTGCAAACGAAAGATAGCAGCGGAGCAATTAAAAAGTGGGCTTGTCAGACAGACCGATACTGTGAGAAAAAGTAGAATGCCACCACTAGGCATGAAAAACAGGGCCATCATCCCCTAAGGATTTTGCTTTGTTGGAGGTTTTTCAGACTAAGTCGGAGTAAACCTTTTTTAATTGATGGCTAGAAGATCAAGGTTCTGAGACTTCAGCAGGGATAAGGGATAAACCAGTGATAATTCAGTACAGTCAGTTGGAAGTACAAGCTGACAAGGCCAGAATACATGGGGCTGAAAACCTGTAGCATTTCCCTGAAGGTATTAAGTCAGCTGATTATACATTTGACTGTAATCTGTATTCTTAACACATACAGTCAGTTACACTTAGTTAGAAAAGTATTACATTAAAATCAAGCTCTATATGATTATATATATATATCATATGGTGTTTTCTTTCAACATTGTTTATGTTTTCAAATTGAAGTTCTTTTCACAGTGCTCTTTTTGTACATTACAAAAAAGGACATACAGTATTGTCATTACTACAGTTTTACCCCCACTTAGTAAATATCCACATAGTACCCCTAGATTTAGTTAATTAAATAAATATATATGATATATATATATATTTGACAACAGGGATGCATGGTGGTGCCGTGGTTAGTATTGCTGCCTTGCAGCACTGGGACCCTGGGTTCAATTTTAGATCTCTGGTGCTACCTGCATGGAGTGTTTTTATGTTCTCCCATGTTTGAGTAGGCTTCCTCTAGGTGTCCCAGTTTTCTCCCACAGTCCAAAGACGATTGGCTACCAGGGAAGAATGTCCCTAGGTGTGTGAATGTATGTGCCTGTTTTTCTGTCTGTGATTGCCCTGCGATGGATGGACATCCTGTCTAGAGTGTATTGTGTCTTGTGCCTGTTGCTTGCTGAGTCTTCTGCTCCCCCATGACCCAGAATTGAATAAAGCATTTAGAAAATTAATGGATAGATGGATATTTGACAGCACATACAGTAAATCTTATACCGTAGGTGAGTGGTCAAGTTTTCATTAATGGATCTCTCTGTCTTGGTTGCATCGTCATCAACAGAACATGCAATGCTCCTATAAAAAGTATGCTATGAGATCTGTAATGAAAAATCTACATTTGTTGGTAACTTTTAAAGGCTAGACCCATCAGTACTATTCTGCACTTGAAACAGCAACAGGAAAAATGAACTGGAAAGGAAAAGGCATATAATATAGGGCTTTATATCCCAGGAGCTCTTCATTCCTGGAGGTCTATCTGACTAAGCCTCACTGAACATCCATTTAATTGAGACCTGAGAGATCAAAGTCCTAGGGGTACAAGGGGCAAGGAAGAGACAACTAATAATTTAGTTATGAAAAAGCAAAATGCAAGTAGATGAGAAGGAATTTTATTATTTTTTTACATTCGTGCAGTATGCTCTCAAATTCCATTTATAGTGTTTTTATATATACTGTACAGTGCCCTCTAAATGTTTTGGGGCAGCAAAGTCAAACTTTTATTTTTATTTTTTATTTAAGCCATTTACATGTTGTGTAATTATGAGATTTATATAAGGTAAACGAAAAGTACAATATAATATCCATTTTATTTTGGGTAGTTCCATCATATTTATATGTTTGATCATATTAAACCAATATATAACTCATTTAAAAACTGTAAAAACTATGTGTTTGGCCCATTGATCTCAAGTGACCATAAGCATTAAGACTATTTCACTGATTAAATTAGAGTGAAAATGTCATTATTTAGTCACATATCCCTTTAAGACAATAAACACATGAATTGTGTGAGTGATTGAACTTGCCAGACTCTTTGAATGATCATTTGAGATGCTTTGCTACAAGCATTTTGAGTTATTGCCTGTTAGTGTGTTCTGGCTTTAGTTTGTTTTGTTTCTTCAGAAAAAAATGCTCAGTTCAATTTGAATCAGGAGTTTGACTTGGCTACTCTAAGATTTTTCACTTTTTTTCTCCTGATCATTTCTTTGGTTGTAATAGCTATACTGTTAAGATCATTGGCATTTTGCATGGTGAAGCACTGCCCAGTAATTGTAGAAGTATTTCTTCTATACCAGTAGAAGTAGAGATTTCTGTGAACTTAAGAAACTTCAATGCTGGCATCATTCGTTACATCATCAATTAAGATAAGTGATTCAGTTCCAGAGCTGGCTATGCCTTTGATATAAGAATATCAAAATCCTCTGTTTTTACTAAAAGCTAAACAGGAAATGATGTTGAGCATTTTTGGAAAGGTAAAATATAAGAAAATTTTATAGTCTGCTAAAAGCCTTTGATGCTATATTTAGCATTCTCTGAGTGATATATCAGCCCAAAATCTAATAGATTATTGATAGTCTTTGGGTGTGAAAGCTTGATTTTAAAACTTGTTCTTTTGCTGAGCAATTTCCAAGAAAGTATACAGTATATCATAAATGCATTTTTCCTGATACAAAACTAATATCTTTAGGACTAGAAAAACCTAAATTAATACAAAAATGTATATAAAATGTATAACATGAAGTGCAGTGTAAGAATCAATAATATTGATTAACTACTCTTGTGTGTGGCTTCTTGCTATAAATGTCACGGACGTCCAAAGGGACTAACCGTGGGGAGCAGGAGAGCGGAAAATTACCCATATGCGTAGCGGCGAGACGGGAAAAAGGCCCGGGCTCATTAGTGCAAAGAGTTCAGGAATGCCGTATAGAAACCGATGCCCTCAGGGAGCGGACGTGGGGCGCCTTGGTGCTAGGCGGGTCTCAGGACATCCGAACGTCAATGCTAAGCGAGGACAGAGTGCAAGACCCGGAAATATATAGCCCAAGGGAAAGAGAGGGACAGGAAGGACAGCAGACCGGAAACTAGGGACAGGACAGAGAAGGAGCGCCCTCTGGCTGCACAGGGCGTGACAAACAAAACGACATCCTTTTCTTTCTGAAAATGCTCAAATTTGAATGGCCACAAAAAATACTGTTCTTATGAATTCCAAAAGCATGTGTTCACCAAGTTGTGTAGTATTTCCTAGAATATGAATTTTTAACATTTCTTCTGCAACAGATTGAGATGATGGGCAATAGTCCTTAGTGTCACGTAGCAGTTCCTTCCGGGCCCTATGCGGACGAAGCGATCCAGAATAGTGAAGATACTGGAGAGAAAAAGTCATGCAGGAAAGGGTCAGGATACAGGGGGGGCGTGTCCAAGGTGAGCTGGTGTACTGGGTAAGTGAGTCCGGGCGAACAAACAAAGTCGAAGTCCAAACGGGGAATCCAAACGGGAGAGAAGAGTCCAAAGCCAGGAGATCCATCCAGGGGTTAAAACCATGAGCCAGGTCGGGACCGGCGGGGCAGGAGATCAGGAACGGAAAATTAAAACCATAACGGAGCCAGATGCAGCAGGACCCCGGGCTCTCACGATGCGGAAATCAATGAGGAACCAGGAGTGAGGTCCGCGTCTGGCTTTTAAGGGGGAGCGGTAATAGGGAACAGGTGCAGACAATGGGAGGGAACAAGGAAGGGCTGGAGTGCCCTTAAGAGGAGGGGCTAGCGATCGTGACACTTAGTCTTCTTTCCCTTTGGAACTCTGCTGCACTGATGCAGTTTGCCTCTAACGCTCTAGAGTGGATTTCAGGGCTGTGCTGCTTGTAATATGGATAAATATGTATGCACACCAATGATTTATTTTGTTCTGTTTGTTTGCATTAATTTGAGAGCTGGAACCTTATTTTCACTTTTGACACTTCTGGCTGGAGGTTGTACAACAATTGCCAGCTTCTTTGATCTCTTAGCAATCACAGATGCTGTAAAGAAGTTGGGTTGTGGCTGCCTGGCTGTCTGAAGTACTTTCGCCAGATGGGTGAAACCTGCCCTTTAGTCTTTTTCAAACAAGTACTGTATAATCTATTCTCTTTGTTATGGAGCAAAGAATATTGATAGAAAATTATTCCCTTCAGAACTTACACCAGTAAATTCTTAATATATTGGTCAAAGCTAAAGGCTTATGTTTTATGTTAATAAGATCATGAACTTATTTTGGAATGTCACTTTAGAAATAAGTGTGCAGTAGGATTTTTTAAATTTCTTTAAATCTAGAATACGTATAGCAGTACTTCTGCCAAGATTCAATGTAGGTTTGTGCTGCATTCTGTATAAAGTTTCCATGTACCCGTACTGTATATGTCTTCCTGTATTTGTCTTTTTATCCAGGTGCTTGGTTTTCTCTCACCTCCATATACTGTAAATCTTGTTTATGTTTAGTTGGCACTTCAGATTTGTTCCAGTTCCATTGGCCCTGTAGTGCTCTGGTTTCCTTTTCAGCACGTGCTTTTAATCCTGCCTTATATTAAATTAATTTGAGATGCCTCTGGGTTGCCACAACCCTGGACGAGTGGCTTTCTGATATTGGTTTGATGGATAAATCATAGGTTTGCTGTGCAACTATGTTTTTTCAGTAATTTTTGTAGGTTCTAATGAATACAGTAGAGAGACACATGTTTTAGATGTTATTTGGTGTAACTCTCATGGCTGAGAGAACAGTAGCCTCACCATAAGGATGAGCTGACTGAATCCCCCATCAGTTTTGCGAGAAATGAGCCAGGGAGCTGCTGCAAGGGTGTTAAATAGGGTGGAGGGAGGGGTGCGAGAGAGATGCACAAGGGAAGTTCAGAAGCTGAGAAATACAGTATGCACAAAATGAGACAAAGATCTCACCATCTTCCCAACTTTTGTTCTAGACCCCATTTTATTGCATGGCAAATTATTTTGGGAAAAAAAAACTAAAATAATTGTTTAAAAGAACTAGAATTACGGTGAAGCACTATCCAATATAGTTTGTACAATGTGCTGTTGGAAGCCTAGTATTGTCCATGAAAGTACTTAAGTACTTATATGTGAATGTATGTTGTTTCAGGGTCACCGTGGGAGGCAGTAATAGAAGCTGACAAATTCCAAGTGTGGATGTAATTCTATTTTTATCAATTCTCAAGTATTTTTAATTTTTTATATCTTTTATATTTAAAGATACAAAGCATTCTTTAGGATTGATCTTAAATTCTGACATGCTGTAACTAATGGGATATGCTTTTATGGCCTGTTGTGAAAGTTTTATTGCCAGACGTGGATTTTATTAATTTTAACTTAAGTTGCTGTGTATGGATTTCATGGTTGAGTCAACTATATGTATTAGCATTAATGTGATTATGTTATCAATTTATTATCCTAAAATAAAAATGTCAGGCATGGATAAATTGGTACATCATTTGAAATCTAAAATTGTGTCATAGCTTCTTGAAACTCAATTTTCTTCCATATGACTCAAATTAGCAGGCACAATTAAGGAGAATATATTGGAATGGGGCATGTTTTTAGTGATCCTATTTACCAAAAGACATAGAGGGCTAGACATTTTTAGTAGCTTAAATGTGTATGAAGTTTATCTTGATGTAATATTATTTAAGCTACAATAATTAACTGGATTTTAGGGGGTACAAGCATGGTATGTTCAATATAGAACTGATGAAGGAATATGTTTTAAAACACTGAATCCACCAGCCATGAGTACTTCTCATGTAATTCAATGATCACCAATAATGTGCAGTATATTACCAAGCAGCACACTAGTTGGAATACTACATAACTTTTATTGCATCTAGGACATGAACTAGCTTTAAGCTTGGCCACGAGAGTTGCAGATTCTGTATTTTCAGTGCTAGCTAACAGCAAGAGCTTTATTTATTGAACTTCTCTTTCAGATGCAGAGATCCTTTCACTTTATTTACTTTGTCATCACATCTTACCATTTGGGATGAAGAATACATTTTTTTTTACATTGACCTGTTTTGCAGGGGACAGGTGCTTTTTCCTGATCCCTGTCAGTGAGAGCACTGACAGTTCATTCCTAACCTTTACAAGCACTGTTTACAATGTGACCTACAAAAGATGATAGACTAATCCACTACTCTTTTTTGAAATATCATAGCTGTCTTTTCCATTATTCAAGTGAGTGACAGCAGTAATTCCCTCTTACTCATTCTGAATACTCAGGCATGTTGACAAAATGCTGAATAGTGTCTCTGATAATGTAGTGTGGCATGATGTTGATGTGTACTGCAATATCATCACTGTATCATCTGAGCAATATATTTCTTCTCCATGTGTTCATACCATTGCATTACAATTGTTATTACTATTCTTTTAATCTGGACCTAAACTGTGTACAAAACAAACTACTAGGGGTTTGTGTTGTACAGTAATTTATAAAAAAAACTATATGAAAAGATAAAGATTATGATCTCTCAATCTTTTAGTTTTTGTAGCCTATTGGCTGAAAGGGAATTTGTATTTCACACTACAAAAAGGACTTTGTTCTCCTTTGGTGGTGACTGTAGGTGCCTCATTCCAGCTGTTAAAGGTATTACAAGAAATGATCAATTGGATATGAAAGGCCTGATACAACACAGTTGAATATTTCTGGAACTGTAATTTGATTCTATGAATTATTCATAGGATGGCCTGTAATGAATGTAAAAGAGGTTCCCTATCAGTCATAATCTCAGGAGCAGTGGAAATATAACTCCCAGCATTTAGCACTTAGTGGCATGTCAGAAAAAAGGAAATTTGAGCTGTTTAAAAATACAATAAATAAAAAATATATTAGACTGTGTAAAGAAATAAAAAACTCACAAGCCTTCACAGGTCAAACAAATTAAACTAAAGGTTGTATTTTATATTTTTGCAATTCTAAAGTACAAAAAGTATTTCAACATGCTTGGCTGCAGGTTCTGAGGATAAGGCAGTAAAATGCAACATCTAATTTAATAAAGCACAGAAATAAAGGCCTAAATTTGAATGTTTTCAAATGTGTGTACATAATGTTGTATAATGCTAGAGAGAAAAAAATAACCTTGCATTGTGATAGCACTTAAAAATGCACACCTTAAATATGTGAACAGTTTAAGTCAGAAGTCTCCTTTTATCCCAGTAGGAAATTGCACTTATAGATGGGAGGCTTTGGAGCAGCAGAGTCTACAAAGTATGGTGACAAAAGGCTTCTGTCCCCTAGAGGGAGAACACCATTGCAAAGTTAGTGAAAACGTGGAAGCAATATAAAGTAATGCAGTAGAAAAGCACTCTTCTTTAAGGCTTTTTACCTCCATTGAAGCACCTTTATAGCTTTATATGCATTCTGTTGTCTGAATGTATACACATGCATGCTTACACACTGTACATGGAAGAGCTAACTAATTAGGAGGGATTTTTATACCTCCCGTCTCTTGTGCTTTTGAGGGATTTGTGGGTTCTTTTCCCATCTTTTTGAAATATGCATCTTTTTTCTGTGGGCTGGCAGATTCGATTCACACCCTCATGTCTTTTTCTCTTTGTACCCTCACATTCTAGAGGCTCTTAGCTAAACTTCTGGGGAAGTAAGGGGGCAGGTTGTCATTTTTCACTTTCCATTGGTGTGACCACTGTTAGTGGTCGACTTAGTACTAAGCACATTCTGCTTATAAAGTTGCCTACTGCTGGGCCATTTCACACACTTGAAAGCTACATAATTAAATCACGGAAAATTAGTATAGTTTGATGTGATATACAGTGCTGAGAAAAGGTCTGTAGGTTTGTATGTATCTTTTTATAAGGTTTTATACATTTTAGCCCATGTTTCTTGCAGAACTGCTTGAAGTCAGAGACATTTGACTTTGCAAGAAGCGCTTGCTTCATGTCCTGTCTAAGATTTCAGTGGGATTTAGGTTGGGACTTTGACTTGGGCAATTCAGAAAGTAAAATGTTTTCTTCTTAACCCATTCTGTTTTGGATTTGCATGTACGTTTAGAATCATTGTTTTGCTGCATTACCTGTTGTCAGTTCAGGTTCAGCTGATGAATGAATGGTCTGACATGTTCCACCAGAGTTTCCTGATACTACACCAAAATCATGGTCAATGATGGCAAGTAAAGCCAAAAGGCTATTTGAACCACACAAGTCTGTGGTTCTGTGTACAAAATGTTCAGATTTTGACTTGTCTGTCTTGACATCATTCTTCCACTATTCTTGTAGAACATCCAGGCGCACTTTGGCAAACATGATGGAGGCAATGTTCTATTTAGAGCTCAGTTACTCCTATATGGCTACCCCCCCATTAAAAACATTTCCTTAGATACATACAAACAAACATACTTTGTTTATGACTTCCTAGATGATTTTCTGTGTTGCTTTTGGTGCTTGTCGGGATAACGAGAGTTTTCCAGTTTATTGAGTCTTAAATAATTTCCTTTGGTATAAGGTCAGATAGTGGATAGTTGGAGCACCAAATGTAAAACAAATGGTTTTGTAACTCTTTTCAGACAGCTCAACACCATGTACTCTTTTTTGTGATGTTCCCTGAAGTGGTGAAGACCAAACTCACAAACCTTCTGACCATCATACATGTATAGGACTGAATTTCTTATTTACTTGTTACCCAATTATTTAACCACCTGATTCCCATTACCTTCTGAATTGTGCTAAGTAAATTAGGAGTTCACTTTTATTTCACATACACAATCTCACTTATCCTTAATTGTTCCTTAAATGACTCTTAATTTATTCATTTAATACAGAGAGAGCAGTTTAGGACAAGGTCCTGGTTTAAACTGACAATGTCTGGACTATTGGCTCAAACATGCCCACTATAGGAAGCATATTTTACTCAGGAGTTCAGGCAATGCATTATATTAGTCATAGATGATCTAGTACAAATATGAATGAAACAACTTAAGAAATACCTTCTTATAAAAACCCTTGCTGTCACATATTTCTCTAGTCTAAACACTAGGTATTTTGCAATTGTTTTCCTTGATTGTACATTTAAATATTTGTTTTTAAGTTAACAAAAGTTATATACCTAAAAAAAAGGAAATGGTTTCAAACACATAAGTATCCATTTTGGTGTTACACTAACAAACGATGCCACTAATTTATTTCCTGCTTAGACACCAATTACTATTTCTGTGCAAAATAAAAATGAGAATAAATAACATGACTGAGTAATGCATGTAATCACATTTGTGTGGCTTTCAGGGTGCAAATATGTGAATGTTTTACTATGCCTGTTCTACTGAGTGTCATGGGGCCATGGACACAGGCAGTGATGTGAAGCGGATTATGTATCTATTAATCAGAAAGTGGATTATGCATTGTAATCAGTTGTTCCTCTTTGTGCTAATCATGTTAATTCAATACGGCAATTGCTCTTCACATTAATTCTCCATTAATACAGGGCTATTCCCGTCTTAAATATCACTTTTGCTGATATTTATTGAAATTTTTAAATGAAAAATAATAGGCTAGTAACAATTAGCAATACACAAGATGGAACGTGTTATACTGTACAGACTGTATGAAAGATCGTTATATTTGATACATATCATCATGCGGTCATTATCTTTTTCCATGTGACCTCTTTGCAAATGAATCCTGTTTAGTTAAGGGTTTGTGCTGGTTTCAGTTAGTACTAATATTTACTTGCATCTCAACATATCAATTTTGGCATACTTCAAAGTTTAAGCCAGAGATACAGTATCTAAAATTCCAAAGTACTTATTTTTGAAGCAGCTTCTTAAACTTCTCCTCTTCAGTGGTAGCCAGGGAAATAATGAGTAGTGACTGAAAGCTTAGTTTATCAGTAATTAATTAATTCATTTGGTCATTTCTTAAAATATTTATTCATATAGGAACAGATTCTGAAAGTGAATTGTTTAGCATAGATTCAAGAAATCTAAGTTGGAGCTTCTGTTCTGGACACATAAGATAAACATTTTCTATTTTTAGCAAGGATTCATTTCTTTCTAGTAGCAAAACACTTACAGACAAAGAAAAATTATGTGATGTGCACAAATTAGTAGATGGTTATACTTTGGGAACTTTATAACAGTGAGTTGCATAATTAAGTTTGTCTGCCTTATTTTATATTTCTAGTATTTAGGCTAAGGTAATTTGTCTTCCGCTTTGCAAAGCTTTTATACTGTCAGAACTTGAAAAAGTTGCTTTTGTTGTTTTTAGAGACTACTTTTTGGTTGATGGAGTTTAACACCTTTTTTCTAAAAATTAAACTTAATAAAAACAGCAATATGGAAAAAGGTAACAAAGTTACATTTTTAAATTTGGTTAGCTGACGGGAAAACCGGCTTATTGAACATTAGGGAACGTTAACTGAATTGGAGATTTTTTCAAATATTGGTTGTGAAAGGGAAATTAATTGTTCAATTACTTTGTGTTTCAAAGTACTGTAAGTGTTTGTTTTATGACTAACTATGTCTAGTTGCAAATTTCTGAAAATTGTTAAGGGTAAATTTATACTGTTATCATTAAAAATTATAACAATAGTAGAAAATAATAATAATCAGCTCACTCCCATCTGACAGTTTCTCTCCTTGCTCCTGGAGACTGTTGCCACTGAGGTGACTAGGTCCATTCACCTCCAGGGGTGTGGTACAGCCATTTCCCGCCCTGTGTGGGGCCACCCCCTGCAGCTCAGCTACCAGGTCAAGGCGCTTTTTACTGGAGTTTACTGCAGTCTAGATATAGAAAATTAAATCAAAGACAGAAGCTCTTAGAGGCTTCCAACTCCTCAGTACAGTTCTTCACAATAGTTTGTCACCTTGGGCTTAGGGCACAAAAACATAACCTCAGTTCTCAAAACTCAATTCTAAACCTACCATCAGTGGAGCAGTGTGTGGCCAGGACAGGCTCAGGTGCATGTGGCCTAGATTTATGTCGTTCAGAGAACTCCAGGTAGAATTGCACTGACTGGGCAGGCAGAAGTCATCAACTATGAGGACTCCATGAATTTGACTCTTAGAGCTTAAGAAGGTGATTCCCTTCAAATGCCTTCCCAAGCAGAATAGCAGGGGGCAATGCAACGACTAATGTTGCGTCTTCAGGAGTTGATAACAAATTAATGTAGATTGGAGGATAAGATAAAGGAGTGGGAGCTGTTCATCTCATAGAAAGCAAGGGTGAGGCTATCGAATGTATGAGAAGGAGAGACACTTGGAGCATACCCCCCTGTCCTGTCTCCAAACAGCCAGCTCTACCAGTTGTGTGTAACAGCTGGTTAAAAGGGACACATCAAAGACAAATAGACTGCTCTACCCTGGCAACCATGCATTGGTAGCTCAGCTGACCAGTCTAGGTGGGCCACAGGAGTAGGAATAGTATTGGCCTATGCTGTTTGGCCCAGAAAATAAGAATGTTTTTTTTCACGTGGGAGGACTCCCCTGGTGAGCCATAATAGTTTGGAGTTGCAAATCACTTCCATTACTGAAGACATCTGGTGGTCACATCTTGGGTTATCGAGTAGGATTTGAGGTCCACCTCAAAACTACCCCATACACAAGGGCAGTTCTTGTTCTCATGGGAACAAATGTAGTCAGAGCCAATAAGAAACACCTGGTGAGGAAATGGGGTAGAGAGTTTGGGTACAGGAGAGTCACCAGCTTGATATGCCATGGTATCAGCATATCAGTCTACATCCAGGACCCTAACACCCATGTCAGCTGAGGTTCAAGCACTACATGGGACATAAGGAAGTCATCATTGGATCAGGATGTGCCAGTTACAGAGCCCTAGTCCACAAGGTGGGAATCTTATACTGTTCTGTTCAAAGTGTCTGAGAACTGTGAGGCTGTGGCATGAGCCTGTCGCTGATGTTGATGGAGGGAAGACAGTGGTCCATCTATGCACCGGATACTACCCTGTCTGGATCTGGAGAGGATGCTGCGTGGCTGGAATTACAATCCCGGAGCGGGTAGTGGAGGTGGAAGCCCCCAGGTCATCCTGCTTCAGGATGCTGTGACACTGAAAAGGATGTTGTGGACCACTCCCTGTCAGATGTGGACCTGACAAAGACAGTAGTGCAAGATGAGCAGCAGAGAAGAGATTTGGAAGATCTGTTTCTTCGGCATGCTAATGTGTTCTCCAAGAATGACCTGGATCTACTGTGCACTTCCAACATTCAACATGAAATACCACTTATTGACATTTCGGCAGCCTTACCATTGGATCCCACCAGACCAGAACCAAAAGGTCCTCAGGCATCATCAGGGCATGGAAGTGGCAGAAGCCATATATCCAAGAAGAAGTCCATATGTCTCCCCAGTGGTTATGACACAGAAAAAAGGGGTCTTACTGTCTATGCATAGACTACCTGCAGTTGAACTCAAATACCAAACTGCTGTGAATTGAGGAGGTTTTGGATGCTTTGGGCAAGACCAAAGTTTTTACCACCTTGACTACTGAGTTCTGGCAGGTTTAGGTTGCTCCAAGATAGCTTTTACCACACCATTTGAATGTAACAGGATCACGTTAAGGTTCCAGAATACTCCAAGCACCTTCCAAAGGCTGTTGACAAGCTGCTTAGGGGATGATAATTTTACGAGCCTCCTGCTGTATCTGGATAACATCACCGTATTTGGCCACACATTCGAGAAACATCTGGCATTTCTAGAGATGGTCTTCTGTTATCTATGAGAACATGGGCTGAAGCTTAAGCCCAGGAAGTGCAGCTTTCTGAAGACACAAGCTAGAAACCTTGGCCACCTAGTATCATAAGAGGGGATAGTGACAGACCCAGAAAAGATGCATCAGGTACAGCTCCCACTAACAGAAAGGAAGTCATGCAATTCCTTGGATTTACTGGATATAATCATCCTTTCATCCAGAACTATTCTAAGGTGGCTATACCTCTTTTCTGCTGACAGGAGGGCCTTCCAAGGGGCAAAAGAAGAAATCAGGCTCTTTAAAGCTGCCTCCATTCAAGTGGATAGAAGAGCCTTTAAGGGACTGAAGTGTGTCTTACTACAGTCCATGTACTGGGCTATGTAGACTACAGTAATCCCTTCATTCTCCAGACTAATCCATCACTGGAGGGATTGGGGACAGTTTAAGCACAGGAGGAAGGCAAAAGGGAAATAATGATCTCCTATGCATTGTTTATCCCTAGCACAGAAAAGGTACCCTGCCCACATGCCTGAATTCCTTGCTCTGAAATGGTCAGTGGCAGAAAAGTTATGGGACTACATGTTTGGCCACCAGTTCTTGACAGAGAACAATCCATTGCTCTATAGTACAGAATGTGACCAGCACAGTTAATCTTGTTGCATCAGGGCAAAATGGGTGGCTCAGCTGGCTGCTGGCATTGCTGATGTTGATGGCTTATCCAGGATGCCCCATGGGGGAAGCAACAGAACACCTGAGTGCCAAGTGGCAGTTGTTTTCAATCAAAAAGAGAAGGAGACTATGTTGATCTCAGGAACTTCTCTGCAGAAACTCCACTATCAGTAGTGATGTACTAAGAAAGGGTAACCAACAGGAAGGTCAGGAAGAGGGAGAAACATCAGGTGAGGCTCCTCCTGAAGCAGTGCAATCAGCCATGTATCAAAGGTATAGTTTTGTTCCGTCATTCCCAGAATGCAGAAGGAATAGAGATACTAAGGATGGTCCTGCCTACCAGTGTGTGGTTAGGAAATCTTGAGAGAGCTACGTGAAAAGATGGGTCACCTACTTTAGGTATGGAGTTCACAACTGACTTAGTGTCGGAAGGGGATAACTGGCCATAAATGTATGCCAACATGAAGCAGTGGTGTGAGAGCTGCAAACTATGCTGCCCACGCACGGTCCTGACACCAGCTGTCTGGGCACCACTTTTCTCCATCTATACAGGCCATCCACTGGGGTTTATGTGCTTCAACTTCCTGTCTCTGGAGCAGAGCTGTAGTTTGTTTGAGCACATTCTGGTCATCACAGATCACTCCACCAGATATGCCCATTTGCCCAAGCCTGCAACAAAACCAGGTATGTGTGGAGAGGAACACTCGTAAAGCCCTGCAGAATTGCAGAATCACACCTAATAGCTAGATAACAGAAATGACAGAGCCAGTGTAGTGATGAAGTCCCTACCAGAGGGAGGGTACTCAGAAGAAAACAGCGTTGAACTTCAGCACTTAACCCAGTGCTCTCAGTGGAAACACCAGGCTCTAAAAGACTGATCTATTAGTCCCATACTACTCTGTATTCTAGCATAACGGATTAAAAGCTTATGACCAAAGGGAGAGAGATCTTTGAACAGTGTAAAAGGACTAAAAGAGACAATAAATTGGAAGAGAATGTTAATGTTAAAATGTAATGACGAGGCCATCATTTTGTAAAACAAGGGAGGGTGTAACTACTGTAGGTGATGAAGACGTAGCACAGGAGTCAGGACTCAGGAGCAGTGATCTCACGCAGGCTAGTAGAAGCATGGTTTAAATTTTAAGTGTTTGTATTTGTTTTAAGGATATAAAAAGTGTATATGGGAGGCTGTTGGAAATAATTTCATTGTAAAGTTAGGAATGAGTATGTTTAAATGTGTTATAGTATATGTAACTTTTTAAACAGGAGCATGTAAGATATACAAGGCTTCTAGTTAGATCCCCTCTACAAGTTGCAGTACTCCTGTCCCATGAATACCTCAGGCAACCCTCCCATGGTTTCTTCTATTTTTTTAAATAAGCTTAAAAAAGTCCAATGTGAATTCCTTTTATGGGCACATTGGTGACAACAGACCACCAACTGTGAAGCTGCCAGCACTGAGGGACCTGCAGGACATCACCATAGCCCGGCAGCATAAACACTCATGACATAGATGCCATCGGGAAGTTGACTAGTGGGTTTTATGGGAATTATAATACCTAAACATCTGTGAGCAATCACAGGAAGTTTATGTACTGTAATCAGCTCCCCTCTGATTGACATTAACCTTTGCATCCAGGAAGACAGAGTCCAATATAAGCTACTGCCTGCTATAGTTAAGTATTAAGACAGGGTTACTCATACATTTTGTCATACTAGAACTGAAATCAACCATCTTAAAGGATAGAGATACAGTACATTGTGGTTTTTAAGCCTAGCTTATGTCATTTTGCAATAATATTTACAGTTCAGACTCTACCTGTTTACCAACAGAACTAATATAGCCACAAGCTAGCTGAATGGCATTCCCCTGTTGTATCCAGAACACTTTGTATTAGGAACACTGAGTGCTGGTTTCCGTTTTCAGAAACAATCATTTGTTTAGTGTTGCTGGAGCTGGCCACAGAGAAAATAAAATCACACTGAGTAAATGGCTGCTGCATGGTTAAAATATATAAACAATGCCTTCAGATTGTCATTATAGTCTTGTAGTATATTGAGAAATAACAGTAGTGACAATTTTTGGAACAATTTAATTTCCCTAAGATCCATATTTTAAATAACATGACAGCAAAAACATGTGACGCAGCTCAGAACTATTTTTTTTCCATTTAAATGTCTGACATTATCTAATTAGTTACAAATGTGAAGATAAATTAATGTTATACTCAGTTTGCATTTCTTTATATCGTCTTTATATCTTTTATAAGTCCTGTTGACAGAAGATGAAGAGCACTTTCAGGACAGATTCTGGATGTAATGGTCTGAAGATCATGTAAAAGATTTTATGATGAAAGAAAAACTGACTTCCTCTGTTGAACCAATACTTTTAAAATGCCTGTCTTATGCATGGATTATTCTACTACTATTATTTGATTTTAATTCCATTTATTTGTACTCTTTCACTTGTGAAATTAAAAAAGCTCTAATATTGAAATCACTATTCAGATGATGATCGCTATGCCAGAGAACAGGTGCATTGTTCTTTCAGGTAGTCTTGTAGATCAAGAAATAATTCAACTGAAATAAAGTAGGTCAGTGCAGTACGATCTGTTTTCTGTGCAGTAATTAAATATATAATACTTCAAAGTATAAAGATACAGCGCTATGTAAATGTTTTAGACATCTTAGACAGAATGAGGAGATACAAAATAGATGTTAAGACCGTCAACAATTTAATAAACATTTTCTCTAGTGCTGAGATTAGATGAGAACAAACAAACCTTATGATTTAACAATGTCTAATTCAAATTGATAAGAAATATCAAAAACTTTATCATATCACAAGTCAAGATAAAATATATATGAGCAGTTTTGTATACATTTACCAATCAAATCAATTGACTTATTACTAGTTGTTCCTAATCATTAACATAATCTTGCTCTCAATGTACCTCTCAATACAGTACATCCATAAAACTAAAATGCCATTTGTTCATCCTGGGCTATCAGAATTAACTGTGAGCTTAAAACAACATATCTAAAATTTCAGTAGCTGATCTCCATAGAATTGTTTCTGCATAAAGAAGAAAACACTGAGTGAAAAGAGTATCTAAAAATATATATATATATAAAATATCTAAACGTTATCTAGGAGCAAATAAGCATAACTTACATAGTCTAGTAAAGGTTTTTATTTTACATGCAGAACTGTTTAAGAATGGTAAAAGCAGCTTTTCCTCCTTAAAAAATATTTCAAGAGGATATCAGCACTCCACTATTGTATTGTATATCACCCATACGGCATTCCATATACTTTATGTACTTAGAGATGCTTAACAGAAAAAAATAAATAAAAACAGTAGATTTAACCCTTTGTTAATCATGATGTAAATCTGGAGACCAAACTGCTTTGTCACCCTGCTTAATGCATGTCTAAAATAAAGGTAAAGAGTAAATTTTGAACTAGTCTAATTCATGATATTGAGTATTTCCATTATTCAGTGATGTAATGTCATTCACCTATGAGATACAGTATTGATTAATATTATTTATAATAGCTACATACAAAGAAACTCACATCTCCATACTTTTCTTTCTATAATTTCTCTAAAGCAATGTTAAACTTACTGCAGCTACTTTCATTTATCCTCTCTAAATAAGCACACAGATAGTATATTATATGTTGTAAGGGATACAGTAGGTCTATATTATGAGAATGCCATACATGTCATCAGCAGGTCTCAAGGCAAAGCAAATACACCTGCCTCTGATTTTTTCAAATTTTTTAAAATGGTATATGTTTGATTTAGCAATTATTTATAGGCTGTATATATGTTTATATGTACTACACCACATTCTTAGTTAATTCTTAAGGACCCAGAATGGTCTTTTTCTTCATCCAAATGCTGGAGAAATTAGTTTCTCAGATACTGAAATAAGTGTCCCCTTATCATTTTAATCAGAGCTTATTGAACATAGTAATAGCTATTTATGTTTTTGATCACTTTCCAGTTGTATGGGTCCAGCTATGAATATTTAGCTAACCCTTGCTGGGTAGATCTGATTCATGTGCTAATTGTGTTGATCCTCTGAGGAATATAGCATTAAGGAGTCTTTTTTTATTATAGTCAATGCAGACACATTTGCTGTGTACTGTAGATATCAGTTAAGTATCTTGTCCCAGCTGAGAAAATGATTTCATTATCTTACAACTTTAAATTAAGCTTGGGTTTGCTGATCAGTGTTATGGGAGTGGTGGTAGCTTGTGTGTTGTGGTATGTGTGAGTATTTCTAAGAAGAAATAACAGATATTGTACAGTGCTTAAACTGAATAAAAACTGCACAAGGGTAAGTACCCTCAGTATAGCTGTCATACACCTGCATAGTTTAAAAGTGTAAATAATAAGAAGAGGAAGGGGAGAATGAGAGATTAAAATGACTTTTGTTAATTATCATAACTATAATGTAATAATGATTATTATAAATCTTATTGTAACTCATCTTAGTTAATCTAAGATATCAATGAAAATTATTAATAAAGCTCACAGTACCTCGCTATCAGCTGTTCTTTCTCATAAGCTTTTTTCAAGATCAGAGATACTTTAAATAGATAGATATAAATAGATATTCGGAGTGAAATTTAAGACAGTCCTAGTTATGGAAACAAGAAAAAAATAGAAACAACAATGCGTTATTTGGTGAGTTTCAATCCTTCTATTTTTTGTTTGGTGTTATGTAGCAGCAGTAACATTTTTTGTTCCCTTGGCAGTAATGGAGAAATGAAGAAATTGGTAACACTAACACGTTTTTGTTACTTGGAGCACACAAAAGGTATTTTTAACATCAGAAATGGTTCTGTTTCAGTAGAGTTTGATGGCAGATTTAATCCTTAACTTTCACTAAACTTTTCAAATGGTATTCTGAAGCATCATCAATTCATTATTTTTAAAATACCCCTAAATAAACCAAAGGTTTTGCATTTTGTTCCTCTTCTGTTTGCCAAAGCAGGGTTTGATATGATTATTTTCACAAAGTTTTGTTTGTTTATTCATTGTAATATTTTTGAGTGAAATCAATGGAGTCTTGATAAATAGCCAGCTTGTGCAGATTTTTGTTTTACTGACTACCATATTACTCTGAATGTGTCTAAATACAAAAGCATGTGATGAAATTGAAAAATTTTATATTTTTTACTTCTGCAGATTATAATATCCCATTTATATATTTAAACTTAAAGCTGCTACTCCATTCTCTCTTACAGGTTACTTGATGTCTGAAGTAGGTCACAAATTTCAAACTGGCAACCAACAATCTGCTGTCAATCCTTGTTTCCCATTTCTCCGTGCTTATACTATATATAACTCTTGGTCAGTATTTTGTAGGTTTCAAAATGAACATGTTTGCAGTTTTAAATTTGAAGACTGTTATGGTACAGTGACTTGTATGAGCTGGCAAATTCTATCAGCTTTGATCTGGTTCTCTATTTCTGCAGCACAAGGAAGTGAAGAGAGAGATTTAGTTTACCTAGCAACTCATTTTGCAAAAGAAATATTTCTTAGATGCCTATCAAAGAAAAGGTAGAATTTCTTCATTTTTAGTGTGTTATGGAGATACTATACCTGTAAATGCTTATAAAAATCAATGTTTTTTTTTTATTTAATGTCACTAATGCATATAATATGTTCCTTCTGACAGTAATGGAACTGATATAAAAATGGTTTTCAGTTCCCAGAATGGCTCAGAATGTATTGTTTGTGACAAACCACACTATTGACAAATCTATGCAGGTGCTTTTGCAGGGGTATGTACAGTATCACATAAACTGGGTTCTGAATAGGGTTGTGCACAATTTAAATTTAGAGAATAAAACACCCACACATTTAATATACTGTATTAAATGCAGATATTTGAATACTTCCAAAAAAACACCTGTTATTGCCAATTAGAAATGATTCTAAAATTCTTCCAAAAATGCATGAAAATGGTGCGTGAAAAATAAAATGACCAAATCTGAGTAAAATTCTTAAAAATAGCGTGAAATACTAATGCTTTGATCTTGGTGGTTCCTAGGTGGCTAGACCAGCAAAGCTTGAGTCCCTTGTCAGTTTCAGTCTGGTGTATATGATTAAACAAAGGCACACCAGGCATGCTAATGTAAGTACCTCTAAGGCAGGCTGGGTGTGAGCTGTTTAGAGTGTAGTCATACAACACTGAGACACTAGAGTTGCTGACAGCCTGTACACACATTATTGGAAATGAGAGCTGTATTAGTCGTTCAACTCAGCTTACATTCAACTCTCTTACATGCATGAGCTACAGTATGTTAATTTCATTGATGGAGGGAATCTGTTAATCAGACCTCAGGAAAATGAAGGAGAAAGAATGGAATGCATATGCAAATTAGCAATGCAACAGTTCTTGGGATGTTTATACAGGAAACTGCCAAGAAAGTGTGAATAACTGTCTCAAAAAGCATTATCATAAGAGGCTGACATTCTGAAATCCATGATTGTTGTGTTACATCTGGTTCAAATAAATTGTTGAGCATAGTGTTAAACTCTTGTAAATGTGTTCTGTTTGCTTATTTACATGTTGTTGGTGGAGCAGTGTGTCTTCACCTGTGTATAACATGAAGTATAATCTCCTTTTTCAATATCTGATTATAAGATTTGATATTTAACTCAAAGGTATGAAATGAAACTGCCAAACCCAACTACATACAGACCACAATGGTAGACAAGAAGCATGATCAAAATCTGAGTCAGATCTATCCCACACATACTTGCTACTTCTGAGGCAGTCATAGCACATTTACATAACTATGTAAAATGTACAGTAAAAGGCACATTTACTGGTACTGGTACCAGTTCAGTCCAGATAGAACTGGTACAGTTCTTTCTGAAAATAGGTGTCTCCTGTGTGTTATCCTGCTCACACATTTATGAGATTATGTCTTTTAGTGTGGCCACTTTTTTAAAACCAGTCCCAGTTGTCCAGTTTTTACCCCAAAGCTACATACACACCACCGACGCATGTGCCAATAACCACATGTAAGCTCAGCCAATGTTAGAAATCTGTGAATAGCTGAGCACTACTTGACCTTAAAGACCTTACTTGACCTTAAAGACCTTTGTTTCTCTCTGCACAAATATAGCACATTGTAAAACGTACACAGCTCTCATTAACTGGGTGTAGTGATATTGAAAGAGAAAATATAGAAGAGGCATTTGGTTTAAGCAACACGTGAAACATTTACAGTATGGGCCTAACCTCTATTTTCATTATTTTGTATAACATTTTTGGGACACAAATTACATACAAAGCACAATTTCTGTGAATCCAAGGTCATGGTTCATGGCTTAATGTTGCTATATGAAAGAGGGGAACAATGTTTATTTTAAGACTGCAGATATTTGCATCTGCTTTTTGTCTTTATTTTTTCATGCTTGAACTCCGTTCTTTCATTAAAATGATTATCTCTTGAAAACTCTGACAGCCACAGTATGCATGGTAATTTGACAAATGTACATCAAAAATCACTACAAGAAATAACCAAGAGGTTTAGTTGTCCTCAGACTGATGGTTTCCCTGAGGACATGACTTTCTTGGGTTGTTAAAGTCTAAACCACCACAAGACGTACTCTCACCTCTTCCGCTCCAGCTGGCATTTTATCCCTTTCAAAGTTCTCTCAGCAATGATAAAATCAGCCTTGTTTCTCCCCTGCAGTCACCTCTTTACCAGCTGCATTAGTCATGGTTGTTCTTTTCCTCTCAACATATTTGATTTGTTCAACTCTGCTAATTCCAGGTGTGTAGTTTCCAGCACAAAGTGCCAAAAAGATAAGAGGGTGTTTAAAATGAGGAGACTTAAATTGATTGCAGCTATGATATTCAATTTCAGAGTGCCGTTCCTCTGAGACAGTTTGACAGGCATTTCAGCCCACAGATGAGACATCTTGCCAACTGTTTGCAATGTGGAATTCAGGTGCCAAGTTTAAACAAAAAAGTCTGAAAATAACTCCCAAACATTGAGCTTTACAAAATATGGAACCCACAAAAAATGAGTTGTTAAGATTAAGGAAAATCTTTTAGGTTTAATCTTTTTGATTCATTTACCATGTGAATGCAGCATCTACTACACAGATTTTCAGTGAGTCCAATCAGAAGTATATTTTGTTCTGTTTTCTTAGTATGGCCTCTGACTATACTCAGGGGGAGAAAAGAGAATCTGTCTAGACACTGATATTGGATCACTAATTGATCATCAGTAATCCCTCTGCTTAGGTCTTGGTTGTAGTGATGAGAGAGGGATTTGAATTAGGCTTGCCCAACACAGAGATGGATAAAGAAAACAATACTCCTGTATAATTTGTTGTGAACACATCATTATTCAGTTGTTTAACTACATAGTTTATATCTAAATACAGATCAGGACAAAAACAAAAGAAAAAAAAAAGGAAAAAAAATATAAAACATAAGGCCATTTGAATAAACACTGTAAATTTCATAAAAGCATGTATCCAAATTAAACAGTCCTTCAATCTGAGCAGTGTAATGTATTTATCATCTCTCTATAAGACTGCACTGTAACATTTACAAATGAATACAACCATACACAATCTCATTCTCAAGGCAGCCACACAAGATAGATATTTTTGTACAGTAAGGCCTACCTGCAAAAGATGTTATTGGTCAAAGTTGACAGACATCTTGGAATAAGTGTTGAGCAGGAGCACCCAGGGGTTCACAGGTATGGTCAAATCACCTACAGTAGATTCAATACCATGCTGACAGCAGAAATCCAAAAGTCTCTATCACAGGGCATTCCTGGAACATATACTGTAAATAGATATCAACCAAACCATGAGTTCCTCTATGACAAAGAAGGTCAGGAAAAATACCCTACTAGAATTATCTGTATGATGCTGTGAAGATACTGTGTTTAAAATGGATCTACTTGTGTGCTAAATATTTTGAACAATAGTAAAAAATATTCTTCCAGAACCAAATCCCACTCAGGGCTGCTACTGAGGTTCTTCTATATCTCATATATAAAGATTTAAAAGTATAAATGCTGATGTTGATCATTTTATTTCATTAAAAAAAAACATATTAAAAATGATCATGTAAAGAGAGAATGAGGAGAACTGTGTTAGAAATACCAGAAGGATGGCATCATCTTGAAGTGAAATATAATCTTTAGGTCTCTAAATATCAATTGGAGCAATGCTCCTACAGTATATTGTCTAACCGCCTGTGCCAGTGGTTCTAATGAAAGCACAAACAAAAGGTGACAAAGAACGTCCCTGATACTGTAAATGCCTTTATCAACTGTAAACTATGGGGATATCACCTGCTTAGTCTGCACACATGCTGTGGGACATTGTATAGAGTAAGAAGCATATTCATTAAGAAATGAATATGCAAATCCACAGTGCTCGAGGACATCCCCAAGGGTAGCTCTAAATTGATCAAATGCCTTTTTCTGCATATAATATGTATCATCAACTGTGAGAAAATATTTTACAAGTATCTCTTTAAAGGAGGTACTAACTAATGACCTGTATTTTCAGTATTACCCTTTTTTTAAAACAAATGTCTATGCTGTACTCTCTTAATGTACTGGGGCAGTGGAGGCATTAAGCATTCATGAAAGAGCATTGAAAATCCTATTCACCAGTCTTGCTTTGACGTCAGTGTTTGGAGTTGTAAGTCAAAATAAGAAGCAAGGATTTTGCATTAATGAAAAGCAGATAGTTTTGATTGTTAAAGATAAATTTAAGCGGAACCTTAAAAAAGCATAGCTCTGAAATTAGGCATATCAAAATTAGCAACTTGAAATATACTTGAAGAAGAATGAAATATAACTACAAATCAGACAAAACTGGGTTAGGCAAACTCTAGATTAGAGTTTGCTTGGAAGTACAGTACAATGATAGGCCTGGTCATTTTTGTAACAATACCTTTATGCTAAAGTGATTGGAAAATGTAAAGTATGGAGGAAGAAAGGAACTGTACAGTAGATGTTCCAAAGAACACCACAACATCTGTGAAGCATGGTGGAAGTAATCTCATAACCTGAGTAAATAAAATAACTCACAAGTGGCTGCAGCACTGGCTCAGAAAAGCATCTTGCATGATTGCACAGAGTTTGGTAAGCAGTGGGTCGCAGCCATCATGCAGTTATTGCCTCAAAGTGTTGTGTAGAATGCTCTGAAATGTACTTAAAGTTAATACCTCCCACTACTTATGGTGAATTGAACTTTCTGGGTTGAATACAAAGCATGTTTTTTTCTATCGATTGAATATCCAATTAATGAGAATGTAGATATTATTGTTCTTATTCATATTGATCTCATGATCAGAAATAGAAATTGCTTGATAATAAAACAAAAATAAGTACGTAAAAACATCAAAGGAATCTTTTAGAGGTTGATTTCATGCTGAAAGAGAGTAGCCTTTCTCTTCCTTGTTCCTTTGCAGTACACACACTAATGCGAGTCTCTTCTCAAACATCATCAAATGATACTTGTCACTTATAACTGCAACAAATTCAGAAAGTTAACATAAAGAAACAAATCTCTTCAGGTTATATACAGATATTATTGGAAAATATAAAATAAAATATTATTTTGCAGTAGATACAGTACACTTGCATTTTATTGTCCATTGTGACGTCGGAAAATGTATTATGCTGATAAACATTTGTCAACAGGGGATCTACTGTGTTAGTAAAGTTAGTGTACTTGTATGTGTGAGGCTGCCATTAGAGGCAATAGCAGCTGTACATTAGTGATTATTGCTTTGCAGCAGGCTGCAGATGATGTCTTGTGAGATTCTGCTCCATTGCTTTCATTGAGCCTATACATCTATGTACCTGCTCACTGCTCTCAGAGCCCTAGTTCTACATATTGTCACAGCACATCCAACAAATGTTCAAAGGGATGTGGGTATTATGAGCAAGCCAACCAAGGCATACAGTAACTGTCAGTTTTCCAAAAGGTGGCGTATAATTAAAGGAATGTGTCTAGCCATCTTGCAGTAACTAACACATTCAGTCTTACGCAGGCAATATGAGGATGTTGTGATGCCTCAACACAACGTTATCACATCAGGATGAGCCCACTGGTAGTTCAGCATGTGAAACCCTAGAAGTTGTTCAGTGTTCATTTAGCCAGGTTTTTGTCAAACACTGTGGTATTCAACTAGATACGCTTGTTCCAACGTTCACATTTGGATCTCCCCATTCATTTTGGTAAAGGTGTCAGTTTTCCAAAAGGTGGTGTATCATTAAAGGAATGATGTGTCTAGCCATCTTGCAAGACTGGAAATTCACTTGACATACAGTACACTACACTGAGAGCAGGCAATACTGCCCTGCCTTAGTCTAGGCTCCAACATATCTATGGCATAAAGGCCTTGTTATTTTAATAAGGTGGTGTCTTGTTCCATTTCTATTTTTAATCTTGACTTTTACTATATATTCAAAAGGTTACATCATCTCTGCCCAATCAACTCCTTCACTAATGAGGGGATGTAGTGCTTATGCAAATACAATTGAGTGACTTATCACAGACAGTCAATAATGATCAATTCATCAAAATGATCCAGAAACATTTGAACAATAACCAAAATCGAATTACTTTGTCCCCAAAAACCATACAAGTAAAGTTTTATTTTATGCTCGTTGTATATACAGTATGTACTGTGTACTACACATGAATATATTCAAAAACTATAAAAATCATATAATTCCCAGTCTTAATTGAATCACACTGTGTTAATTTATGTCTCTGTAGTCTTGTTTGCTGTCAATTACTCAGTGACAAATTTTGTAGAATGTTAGTTTTCATTTTTGTGCTTAAGGAGCGCTTGGCTCAGTGTCAGTGTTTCTCTGATGTTGACCAGGCAGTTTCTTTTGTCCATTTTATTTTGAACATTTTATTTTTAATTTCAGGACAGGTCTGGTTCCTGTTACCTTAAATTCAAATAAACTTGTTGTAAAACAATGTGATGCCGACGGTCATTTTTATTCCTTTAATTGAGTTAGGTTGTGTTTCTAACCAAATCAAATTGCAGCACATTAACTGTGCCAAAACATGAAAACAGCTTAGAAATCTGACTGATGGTTTCCCTTGCAGGCATCATTAGCCAAGATTCATCCCACTTGGTATTTTGAACACCTGCGACCAGTGTCTGCTGGGCATAAGAATTATTACCATTGTATTTTTCTTGGGTATATAAATTAATCACGGGGATCATGAGTAAGTACTTAAAATTTCTGGAGTGTAACCAAGATACACATCCTCCCAAAGGATGGCAGAAGACCATCATTAAAACAGAGTTGTGATTATGTGAGAAGACAATTTGGTGTGCCCACTGCTCACAGGATTATAGGCTCTTCCTGTGACACAAGCAGCTGCAGTGATATTACATGCACAAATGCAAACAGAATTTCTTGTGTTTTAAGTTCACGTTCATTAGGACAGGAGTACCATTAGCTTTGCTGCTGCTAGAGGAAAGTTGATACAGTATGCTTGAAAGTGAAAAGGGACAGCTGACTTGAGTGAACATAAATTAGCATAAATCATTTCCCCTGAGCAGCAATATTAATGGCTACTAGCATTTGGAGCCTGTTAGACAACTACTTAACATGTCTTTTAAAGATGTTATTTTATTCCTTCCTGAAATCGGTAGATTGTGATTGTTTTTATTTCAATTTGTAAAAACTCTGAGTTGCATATTGTAAGCACCCGAGAACATACAGTTTATAGCTGCTTTTTCCTAAGTTTATTTACTGGACCATAAAAGTGGAAACGAAAGTAGACCTACACTTTAGCTTTATAACACATACCAATTAATTCGTGCATATCTCAAGCTGTAAACATGCTCATTTGAAATACAGGCTGAACAATTTAGCCCAGTCATCTCTTGTTTCCGAGTTTTATTTTTGCTGAGTGCGAGTTTCCTTATCCACAATATAAAGGTGACTAATCTCTTGGTGGGTAGACTGGGCTTCTTTTGGACAGGATTTCTTTGACTTGCAGCAAAATCAGTGACTTCTCGCACTTGTGGGGATCCTATGAACTTTTGGTTATAGTGAATGAAAGCTGCATCATTCCATATTCTAATGCTGCTGTACAGACTTACTATGTGGAAAAATGCAAATGGGAGTCCACCTTTCATTCTTATGTGTTTTCAGTCATCTTGTGATGATAAGAGGGTTTTGAAATTGAGCCATACAGATACACAATTGAAAATGACAAAATATGCGTATATCATTAAAATGTTAGAAATGTCATTAATAAGAACAGGTCTTTTGGTCCATCTAGCTTATTTGATGTCTAGCAGTTGAAATTATTCAATGAAACTGTACTCAAGTATTTACTGAAACAGAGTTTGCAACCATGTCATAATTTTTTTTAGAGAATTAGAAGTTCCTTAAGACATATTGTCCAAAGGAATTGGAATGCACAGCAATGTCTGTCTTCAGGACTTTACATTAGTAGCAGACCTGGGATTTGCCTGGTTTCTTTTTTTGAGTTTGTTTCAGTGTGCTGTGCTATGGCAAGCAAGGCTTTGTTGGTGCCTCCGGCACATCGCTATAAGGACCAGCAGACCTCGTCTGAACTGGTCTATGTGTTAGTTCAGACAACATCAAGGGTTTACAAGCACTAGATAGTGAATAAAAAAACACTAACCATGTAATTCTGGCTGAAATATGCTACTTCACCTAAAAAGGATGGATGATTTCATATTTTTTTAGAAGAAATCTCTCTTTAGACTTCAAGAGTGGAAGGAAGATACCCGAGTTTGACATCACATTGGTACAACAAATGCAGGAAATGGGTATTCAAAGTTGTGGCAATACGCAAACTACAAGTGACAGAAATACCACATCATCTGCCTACTGTGGCATTGTAAACTGAAAGACTTAGCACTGGAAGTATAAAGTATAAGATGTGATCAGTCAAGACATGCTATTTAACACTGATGAAAAAAAAAAAACAACAAAGTACACATGAGAACCCGAGAAACTCAAGAATTCCCACCAGTTCAAGGAGCCAGGGTGATGAAGGAATGGTTTTCAGAATATTAGCATCCTTCAATGGCTGTCCCAGATCTTGATCCCCTTGATCACATGTGAAATGTTCTATTGCACTGCATCAGGTGCAGTTCACTGCTACACACATCGCATGCACAATTGCATCACCTGCTGAGAGCTGAGTGACCCCATATCTTCACAGCCATCTTTAGACATGTAGAGGAATCAATTACACTTGGACTTACCACCAGAAGTGCCTATTACTATTAGGGCTGTTCTCTAATTGTTTTTATAGGGTAGTGTAGTGACACACACTGTTAAATCAAAGAGAAGTGTGTTTTCATTTTGGAGCTGCTTATCAAGTTGATAAAAATGATTTAGTGTTTTATTGCCCATCTAATACACAGCATTAATATTTTCTGAGATGTTTGAATGGAATATGAAGAGTAACATCCTAGTCTTTTGTTTCTTAGATACTATTGCAGCATAATATCTCTCTGGTATGACAGAAATATATCATTTTCTGCAACTCTCATATGGGACGATGCCAACAAAATTTTCTGTTATTGACTTGCTCATTTTTAGTTGATTGAGACTCATACCAACCCTGTAGGGAGAACAACAGAGTTAAAATGAAAACCGAATCAATAATCCTGATTTTGGAAATTAAGGGTAGAAGGTCAGAATTCTAAGTCCTAAGAAATATATAATTGATGTACATAATCAATTCTGTCAATTTTAATTTCTTTGTCCATGCCATTTTGGCACCAATAAGAATTTTCTCCAAATTTAGTTTATCATAAGATATCCTTTATTTTGAAATGAGTTTGTCAAAAGGATAGTTAGATAGAAAAAAACAAAAATGTAACAATTGAGAACAGTTGATAGAAATTAAGAAAAATACAAATAATAATCTGAAATAGGCAAAATTATCTGTCATATATGCCATGAAATTAATGTTATATTGAAAAAAAACAAAACAAATGATAGGCTTTAAATAAGCTTTGAGAATCTGTTCACAATGTTAAATCTATTGATGTTTAGGTAAGAACAATTCTATAATAAAAATAAATAGTTAAATCCATGATATAGTAAATGCATCATGTCAAAAGAATTAGATATTAAGATCACTGACTTTGAATGATCCTGGTCGCATTTGTATTGTTAATAATCCTTGGAAGTTAGCTCACACTTTATAGTACTGCTGCCTTACTGATCAACTTTAAAGTTTAATACATGCCTTCCCGTGGTTGATGCTGGTGCTCACCAGCATTTGCAGTGGAGGTCAGGTTCATTTAATACCTATTCAGCTGAGAGTCATATAGTGTGCTTTTAAGAGTACCACTTCATATATTTCATCTTAATCCTTTTAAGTGAAATGGGGGGTACTTGTGCAGTTTTGTAAATTTATTATACCAAGTAATACAATATAAATATGTTGAACCAATAATTTTAGTGGAATCCAAACATTGCCTTTGGCAATGATTTGTACTAGTCTTTTGCTGCTGTAATCCTTTAAATCTCTTTTTCTTCCCGCTCTTGGGAGATATGGTAGCTGCAAAATGTGTACACTAAATATCAACGCCAGAGGATCTTTAGCTGTTTTTTCCTTAGGCAGGGTATCTTGCCTTGAATTTATTTGGATGAATGAATTATTTATTAATCACCAACTGATTTTCCTACAGTTTCAGTTCTGTTTTTTTGCACAGACTGTGAGCGTATTGCAAACCACTGTGGCTTTACTGCCCATTCAACTTTCTGTTTCCACAGATAAAAGACAGCATTTGCAGAGGAAATATTCTGTTCTTTGGTGATTGGATGGGAAAAATCTTTGACCTTGGAAACTGAAGATGTTGTTGCCATGGAAACTGCTAATACTTCTGTCATTCAAGGAGTGCCTTGCAGGTAAAATGTCCCATAAACCGTCTTTGATTCAAGACACAATCTGCATAGTTTTTTTCTTTAGAGAAATATTTTGAATATTTGAAAACTTTTTGACTGACTGCTTCAAAGCAATCCACATGTTTCTGATAGTTGGAAGTTGTTTTGCCTTTTGCCAAGACTGACAGTATCACTTATGTTTTGATCAGCAACCTTGCACACTTAAGACAGAGATGGTAAAAAAAACCTAAAAGTCTTAAGTGTTACTTAAAGTTTTTGAGCTGATATATTACTGATTTTAATGTCTTAAAACCAACTGCAAGTGCTATTGCTAGTAATGTGGTTTGTTTGCATCACTGACTTTATTACGTTAAAGTTATATCTGGATCACAGCTATGGAGAACTTTGTGCAGAATAGGTGTATTTTATTATCAATTATTTGAAATCATTTTAGAAAACAATTTATATGGGGCTTTATATCAAAATGTAATAGAACTCACTTATTAGAAAAGCACATATCTTGTAAATAGCAGGAATTCTGAAAATGTTTCCATCATTTCTAGTTTTGATTATGGGCTTGTAAAGAGGAGAAAAGAAGTAAAACTGTTTTTGTTATATAACCTGTTCTCAATGTTGAACCAATGGAGCTATTTTTTCTCAAATTCATTTATTAATCAATCATATGCTTCATACACCCTTTGATTTATAAGATCCCACCATATTCTCATGCATCGTTGTCATTTAAACCACAGTAATCAAAGATCTGATGGCTTAATTTGGATTAAAATAATTTCACACTTTCAACTATAATGGGGCATGAAGCATTATATTACTGTTATTATGAAACAGTGATTTTTCAATATGTTGCTCTTTGCAATGAAATCCCCAATGGGATTAAACACTGAGCAAGTCTAATTTCTTTCCTCTTTATGTTTCCACCAGTGTTTGTCCACAAGTGTATTTTTTTTGGCTGGGGGTAGTGTTATATAGAGTTCCTAGAACACCCACCTACAGTACAACTGTCACTAATTTCCACCCAGTCATAGATGTAAGTTTCCATGAAAATTTTCATGAAGTAGTAGCTTGTAAAGGGACACAATGAACAGAGGTAGAAGAAAATGTCCTTTAAACTGGGTAGTCTCGTGTGAGAAAGCATTATTAAGCTTCACATGTAGTTACAAAACAGTGTGTTTAGATGTAGTGTTCTATTGTTAAAGAGCTATTAGTGTTACCCCAAGTGTGTTTGTAACAGGCTGAGGACTTTGTTCACTCTTCCTGGCTTTTACCTCTTAGCATTTATCATGCTTTATTTTTCACTTGTGCATTGCTTTGGTTTCCAAAGACCTATAACATTTTGAAATAAACCTTTGAAGAGTTTTATGCATCTAGTGAATTTTAATTTCCCAAGTGTTCCTTTGTTCAATGAGGCGATATCACCTCTTTGTTACTTATGATGCTTTAAACAGAAACCTTTACAGTCGCCTTTGACTGGAGTTAGCTTTCTGTTAGTCCAATAAATGCAGCTTCTCCAGGGATCTGCAGCAATGGCTTATAACAATGTATAGATTAATTTATTGATTTTTGTACCACCATGCACTCTTAAAATTAAAACTTGTAATCCACTCCTATATGATGAATTTATTACTGACGATGCATTTTCATATACACAAATTATAACGAAAAATATATAGCTACATAATGCAGACTTATTTCAATGCATAGTATGCTTCATACTGACATAAACTGACATTTTTCCATACAGTATGTTCCAGAAAAAAAACAAGTGTCTTTTTGTTTCAATTGTTGCAATCTGATTGTATACATTTCCAGGGTATCTTAAACTCCTCTTATGATAGCTCTTCCTAATTCTACTTCACCAATAGCATGTTCACCCTATCAAACCAGATTTCTCTGTTAAATGTATTTTACGGTTTACTGCATCTAATTAAGTGCTTCTGTTGCATACACTGAGGTTAATTAATTCTAGAAAATGACATTTTGTTTTTTACGTATAAATCTGTTCAAGGTTATAAATAGGATTTTATTATATATTCTCAATATGGTGTAAACCCTAAATAAGTTCTCTCAGTTACATGGCAGAATTATTTCAAGTGTGTTTCTTAGGTAAATCCTTAACTTGGATTTAATGAAGACCAATTGCCCTGACCAATTTGTGTTTGGCAAATGTCTCCTAAATTATCTCTGACCTTCAATGTAAAGACATCTATAAAATGATTTTGTTGTGTGTCTTTAGTAGTTTGCAAACTTAATTGCTAAATAGTTACTTATGTACCAGTGCATTCACAAAATGACAGATGTTCTGTTTCTATTTTGAGTGTCTCTCTGTCTAATTTCATTTCAAAGAATTACATTTTGGGGATCATTTACATTAGAGAAACTTGAGTTCATAGAATGTGTTCAGCAATTAAAATAATGTCCTGGAAATATGGCTGATTTCATTACAGTATCTTATTTTTTAATATAAAATCTAAACGTTTTTAGTACTTAAGGTTTCACAAATCCAAACAATTAATTAAGGTTAAGGCTAAAAGAACAATTTTAATGAAAAGCTATTTTTAGAAAAAATGTGTTCTCCAGATGCAGAAATTATGTACTGTCTCTTAAATCCAGGACAGACTTGCATTATTGATTGGATTTGGCGGGTATAGTCTAGTTGCTTACAGTTTGATTCAAACAAAGGCTATCACTTGCACATCACAGATTGCATATTTTTTTTTGCTTGAATCTGCAATACGTAAGGAGTTCTCATGCAAGAGATATATTCTTGTATGAGGTTACAAGAGTACATGATGAAACCAACATACAGTAATTCACAGCAAATTCGGGGACATGCATTTTCTTGTTTAGTTGATTTCTTCAACAATTTGACTGTATGCTGAGCTCAGAACAGCATGCTTTTAGAAAAAAATCCCACTGGTACACTTTAGAGGAATAATTAATTTATTATATTTAAAGGACATACACAGAGTTAGAAAGAAGAAGAAATTAAGGGTATATCCCACGAGAGTCCTGTGAGATCACTGCTTTAGGCAAAGCACAATTTGATTCCCTCGTTAGCATGCTTCTGCACTATTGAACAGTACACTTTGTCCTAGTCAAGGTTACAAACCTGTAAAAAATGTATTAAAAGTAAAAAGGCTAACATGAAGGGACTTTTAATTAAAAGGATATATATTAAAAGAAAAATTCTACATGTGTGCACAGTTTCACACAGGGAGAGACATGTTCAGATTACAGCAGACATTGATTTGTCTTTTCTGAGTGAAAAGAAGAAATGGGTATAGAATCTTACTGAAACTGACAATTTATTGTAATTATTTACTTACTTTTAGAGTGCTGTATGGCATATAATTTAACTTTTTTACAGGGGATCAAAGTTTTTGTTGGGTCTGTGTATAGAACACTAATTTAGTTTGCTATTGTAATTTAGAAATTTGTGAATATTACAAAAAATATTTTTAATAATTTTTAAACTATCTTTTTCTTTTTTTTATTAGATTATAAATATTTTTTATAATTTTCACCAATGAATATGTACTGCACTTCCTGTTGTTAATTTATGTACATCGTGTCACTTTCTAAACCTTTGTATCTAATTAGAAGAAAATGTTTGAATAGTACATTAAGCATTTCTGTATTGTGCTATGCCATATGCCTTAGGTTCAGGAAACAAAATTAAAATTTTAAACGCATTATGCTTTCTAACATAACCTTTTCAAACTTCTGAAACTCTTTAACACATTTATTTGAATTTGGAAATGTTTTTTTCTTTATATTTCTAGTTTCTACCTTTAAGACTTTTTTATTTTTCCTTCACTAGAGAGAAACATATTACATGGACCAGTCTTCACACAAGAACCAAGTGATATAATGTTTCCTTTGAATTCAGAGGATAGTAAGATATTTATAAATTGTAAAGCTAAAGGAAATCCAATACCTACTTATAGGTAAGTCTTTTTCTGTCTAAATTGTATTATTTTATGTAGTTTGTTTCTTTCTGTTTGATTTTGTTGATCTTCTTCATATAAAAAATTGATATAATATATAAAATATATACTTTTTAACACAGCTGGTTTTGGTTCAAATTGTCTTGATGTGGGTTTATGGTAAACTTAAGCCCATGCTTGCTTTAAACATGTTTTTTTTTTTTTCCCATGTTGTGACAAGCGTTTTGTTTTCAATTTTTATGCAAGTGTTTTAAATGGAGATGAGCATTTTTTATCAATGTTTTGTAAATTTGTAAAAATGGTGTATAATATTTGCTACATTTTTATTAATCACTTAATCAATGTATAAGGAAACTTTATGGATGAAGTGACAATACCTGTAGTTCTTATTTAATTTTGCTGAGCTGGTTATCATTGAACCCACTCTATAACTACTAATGCAGTACAAAGGGCATCTAACTACATTACATACCTTTGCATCTTCATAATTTTATTTTTCCTGATCCTGCATTTTATTTTCTATATCAATAAAAAAGTATTAGAATTGTTGTAACTGAAAGAACAAAGCCTAGGTTGTTGTCAAACATTAAAGATGACCCTGCAATATAATACTTTTTTTTTTCATCTAGATGGAAGTTTAATGGACAAGACATTGAAACAGACATGGACTATAGCTATCACTTGGTTGAAGGTAACCTGCTGATAAACACCCCAGATGCAAGCAGACATGGAGGAATCTACCAGTGTATAGCAACTAACACCTTTGGAACCATTGTTAGCAGAGAAGCAAAGGTGCAATTTGCATGTAAGTCAACAATTATAGTCTAAATTTAACCAGATTATTTTAACTCTAATTCTTTAGGCTTCTGAACTTAATGAAATGAGGAGTTACTCTGCTGTGGTAGCTTTTTAATGGCTATGGCTATGACTTCATCTGGCCCCTTGGCAACACAATTGGTACATTGCAAAGTTGTCACTCTGAACACTACTATTGAATTTACAGTAATATTCAAGTATTTAAAATAGATAAAATAGCTTGTACAGAGTTACTTTTTGAAAGAAGCTCTGACAGTGCTGTGTGGGAGGTGCCGTGTAAAAAAATCAATGCCCCAGGTGAGGGGACGGGAGCAATGGTGTGAGGTTAGCAGGGATCATAAATAATACAAAAAGAAGTGGAAAATAAATAAAAGGGCAAAACAAAACTGTGTGCCTCAGTGTCTCGTGATCTCCAAGGCTGGGCTTACCCACTTTAACAGGGTCCAGCCTGGGGAAAAAAAAAAGAATTGCTAGCACAGCGGCAACCGGACTAGACTTACCCTATTTAGAGGGGTCCAGTCTGGTTGAGCATGGTATGTAAGGCAAAAACAAAACAAGAACTTTGTCTGTGAAAAAGGTGTGTCTGCTCCGGTGAGAATACGTGATGGGACAGGCAAAAAGAAAAAAAGACAAAGAATTCCTTATGCGGGTGCAATCCTCTCCGGGACTGTCGGTATAAAACTCCCCCTTCCAGGGGTGGCCCTGCTCGTTCCATTGGAGGGTGCCCGGTGTGCATTTATAGGACCTGGCCAGCTGTGGCTCATCATCTAGAAGCCGGGACAGCTGGGACTACAAAGGCGAGGCGTCGCCCTTCTACCAGGGCTCCACCTCCACACTAGGCATGCCCCCCCATAACGCCACAGAGCTTTGAAAATTAAAAAAGTAAAAATTCACATAATCTATGTTACAATGGAAACAAAAGACTGCTTTGCCAAATTTTTAATTAATTTCTGATTGAAAAGTGTTTGTCTTAAGGACACTATGGAAACTAGGTAGTGTACCTCACTGAAAGAGTGATTAACTACTTCATTTACCCCTTATTCATTTGCTCCATTTTGTATTTTCCCAGTTTTAGTTGTTAATTCTTAATATAGAAAATACTGATTGCAATTTACTTGTTTAAAAAAAGAATCCCTAAAGTAGAAATAGTGGTGGGTTTCAATAGATACTTTATTGATCCCTTAAGGGAAATTGCAGTGCAACAGCAGTTTAACACAGACAACACAGCAACAATGTAACGAATGATACAATTATAATAATACAATACATACAATACAATCAGTACAGTGAGAAGTGTACTATGAAGAGTTACTCACAGTCCAGAACACACAAAGAACAGAACTGTAGAAAAAAAAATCGTATTGGACAATATAAATATAAATATATAAATATATTGCAGAGTTCCCTGGGATATATTGCCCAAAAACAGTTTTAAACTGAAAAAAGAAAGAAAAAGAACAGATGTATCAGTTTACTGTTCAGTCCAGAAACAGGTCACTGTCAATATTGCTTCTGCCGAGACGCAAGGTGGATGCGTTGTACAGTCTTATGGCAGAAGGCAAGAATGACCTCCTGTAGCGCTCCCTGTCGCACCGTGGATGGATCAGTCTATTGCTGAACGTGCGCTTCATTTCCACAAGCATGTCTTAGAGGGGATGGGAGACGTTGTCCATAATGGCCTCTAGTTTGGACACCATTCTCCTCTCGGCCACAAACTCCAGGGGGTCCAGGCCAGACCCAATGACAGAGCTTGCTCTTCTGATGAGGTTGTTCAGCCTGTTAGAATCCACTGCTCTAATCCCAGAGCCCCAGCATACCACTGCGTAAAAAATGGCACTCGCCACCACCGACTGATAGAACATATGTAGCATCTTACTACATACATTGAAGGACCTGAGCCTCCTCAAGAAGTAAAGTTGGTTCTGACCCTTCTTGTAGATGGCCTCAATGTTCTTAGACCATTCTAGTCTATCGTCGATGTGCACTCCCAGGTACTTGTACAAGTCCACCATCTCCACGCCATTCCCATGGATGTAGACAGGAGTAGTTTTGACCCTTTTCCTCCTGAAATCTACCACCAGTTCCTTCATCTTTGTTACATTCAATTGCATGTGGTTCTCCCCATACCACTCCACATAGCTGCTGACCAGTCCTCTGTACTCTTCCTCCTGCCCACCCTTGATACAACCCACAATTGCAGAGTCATCTGAGAACTTCTGCAGGTGTTATGACTTTGAGTTGTATTTAAAGTCCGAAGTATAGAGGGTGAAGAGGAACGGAGGAAGAACCGTCCCCTGAGGATCCCCTGTGTTACTTACTACCTGTTCAGACACACAGTTCTGAAGTCTCACAGACTGTGGTCTGCCTGTCAGACAGTCAGTGATCCATGAGATCATGGAGGCACCGACTTGCATGTCCTCCAGCTTCCTCCTTAGAAGTAAGAGCTGGATAGTATTGAAGGCACTGGAGAAGTCAAAAAACATAATCCTTACAGTGTTGCCGGCCTTGTCCAGGTGTGAGTAGGCCCTTTGCAACATGTAGATGATTGCATCCTCCACGCCAACACTGGGCTGGTTGGCAAACTGTAGGGTGTCCAGTGATGAACTAACCAGGGGTCTCAGGTGGGATAAGACCAGCCTCTCCAGTGCCTTCATGACATGAGAAGTCAGCGCAACTGGTCTGTAGTCATTGAGGACTACAGACCTTCTTTGGTACGAGTCTGGAAGACATCAGGCATGATGTCTTCCAGAGCACAGGGACTTTCTCCAAGCGCAGGCTCAGGTTGAACAGTCGCTGGAGCACTCCACTCAGCTGATCAGCACAAGCCCTCAGAACTCTGGACAAGACATTATCTGGTCCTGTGGCCTTACCCTGGTGCAACCTCTTCAGCTCCCTCTTCACCTGGTCAGCCGTGATGGTCAGCCTGGCCTGGGGGATGGTGCTCATAGCACTGTTGGAGAGTGGCAGCTGTGGGGGATGGGGGGTGAGTAGCTGTTGGGGGTTGTAGCTGAAGGTGGCCATGATTGTGGGGGGAGGGAGGAGGTGTTGGGCAGTCGCAGCTGTGAAGGCTTAGGAAATGTGTGGCTGTGGGGAGATGGATGTTGAGCCACAGAGGGCCCTGAATCAAACCTGTTTTAAAACTGGTTCAACTCGTTGGCCATCTCCAGGTTCCCCTCTGTTGCACCCCCAGCACCCCCAGCCTGTTTGAAGCCAATGATCTCTCTCATGCTACTCCATACATCCCTCACCCTAATCCTTTGTAGCCTGTCCTCTACCTTCCTCCTGTAGGCTCTTAACTTCTGCTTTAGTTCCCTCTGTACCTTCCTTATTCCCCCTCCTATAGGCTCTCTTCTTGTCATTCAGAAGAGCCTTAAGGTCACTGGTGACCCAGGGTTTATTATTGGAAAAGCAGTGTACGTCTTTGGTGGGGATGTTGTTGTCTACATAGAAGTTAATGTAGTCAGTGACACAGTCCACCATGTTGTCTATGTCATCCCAATGTGGTTTGCACAGCAAATCCCAGTCAGTAGCCTCCAAAGCACCATGTAGATCCTCCATAGCCTCCTGAGACCATCTCCTCACAGTCCTCATTGTTGCAGGTTGGCGCTGGACAATAGGCATGTAGAGTGGTGTAAGCAAGACAAGGTTGTGATCTGATCTGCCAAGGGGGGGAAGGGTTGTGGAATTATATGCATCCTTAGCATTGGCATATAATAAGTCCAGTGTTTTGTTTTCTCTGGTCGGGCACTTAACAAACTGGTGGAAAGTAGGCAAAGTGGTGGAAATAGAGACGTGGTTAAAGTCCCCTGAAATAGCTATATATATATAAAAGCGCTAGGGTGCTTTGTTTGTAGCCTGGCTGTGACTGTGTGTATGACGTCACACACTGCCTCTGCATTTGCTGCATTTGCTGTGGGTGGAATGTAAACAACAACAAAGATGGCACATGTAAACTCCCGCGGCAGATAGTATGGACGCAGTCCTATGGCAACCAGTTCAATGTCCGGGTTACAGAAGCATTCCTTAACATGAATATGTCCAGGATTACAACATCATATACCTTTGTCTCTTAACTTTTTATGTCATCAGATATTATCCCTGGAAAAACTACTTTTTTGCGGTATCAGTTACAAAAAATGCTATATTTCGTTCTTGAAAAGAGGTCATGCTACCTGACTCTACTGACAAAAGGCTGCTGCATTTAATCAACACTATAAAACTATTATAGTTTTATGCATTCTACTTGTAAATAGGTTACACATATACAGTGCAAGTCCATATTTTCAGTAAACAAGCATTTGACTATAATATATATTGTATTTAAAAAGATGTTTCAGTACATCCTATTGTACCAGAGACACACTGTGAGTTTATATTACCATTAAATGTGTGACAGCTTCTCCCCAACTCAGCTTTAATTTGATACCCTCAGCTAAAACTGTATCACCCAAGTATATTTTGCTCCAGCTGGAGTCTGAAATCCTATTTTGAAAGTGTGTTTTTCAAAGGTTGAGCTGTGAAATCTCCTTCCCCAGTATCTTCAGCTATGAAAATTTAATGTATGACTCAGCCATCAAGCTCTCCTGTGTTGTATCTGAAAAAAGTCCTGTGTAAACACATCTATTTTCAACATCCCTCAAGCTGACGTTCTTAATTAGCTTCTTCCCTAAAGCAGATTTTCTGTGCTAAATAATAATAAAATAGGTGAAAAAAGCAGTGCCACTTGAGGTACAGGTTCATTGTTTACATCAGTGTATTACCACTGATGGTTAATACTGCATTAATCATAAGGCATTGATATTTTATAAAATGGATAGTGTGTCCATATTTCTGAGGTGATTCATGAATAAATACATTTTAATTTTTTTCTATTTACTCTATTTAGATGACAAACCTTTTTAAATGTATTTTCATTAAACTCAAAGGTCTGATAAATGCCAGTTGAGTAAAGTATTTAACATTTTCTGTGATGTACCGTACTGCATATCTAGACATCCCTAAAATTATACAGTATATTGAGACATCTTATGTTGTACAGACGGGAGTTTGTAAAAGAGTTACAGGTTCATTTTCAAGGCTTCTTTTTCTCTTTTAGTTCTGTAAAAAGAAACAAAAGCATTGAAAGATGTCCTGTAAATTTATCAGATAGGTGAAAACAAGTGTCCAATTTATGTGAAAGAGAAACTGTTGCCATGGATAGAACCTTGAAGGACCAGTTTTAAAATCATCTGGGCCATACAGTATGTTTCATATAACCAGATTCTGATAACCACAATGCTCTTTAATATAATGTAAACAAATGTGATCCCAAAGCTATTTATTATTATCTTTCACTGCAGTAATATCATGTTTTGTCAGAACTTAACAAAACAGATTATGTCGTAACCATCAGTAAAAGCCTGCTTTTGTGGAAGCTCAAGAAACGTGTGCAATGTGATATACAGATCAACTCTTTCCCTTTTTGAAAATGTTATATGCTCTAAAGCAGAACTATATAGTATGTACACTGGGATTGATAATATTTGCTAATATAGAAGTATTTAAATACAAGAAATGAAAATACCGATGCAGTCACTCAGATTGCACACACAATAAGTATTGGGTGTACAACAATTTCAGCTATTTGAAGTCTTAAAAGCTGCAAGCTCTTTTATTTTACCTGACACCTGAAATAGAATATTTAATATCCATACATTTTGAATAATTGCATAGTACAATACAGAGTGGTGAGCTGGAGCCTAAGCAAGCAGACAAAGGTTGCAAGGCAGGATACACACTGGACAAGACGCCAGTGCCTCACAAACTCATACAGACAATATGGAACATTTAATAACCTAGACAGCATGCCTTTGGACTGTGAGAAAAATATGTGGAGGGCCCAAAAGGCCACAAAGAGAACATGCAAAGTCCACACAAGAGGTGCTCAAGGCTAAAATCAATCCTACAACCCAGAGCTATGAGGCCATAATGCTAGCTACTCTGCCACCATAGTTAGTGCATACAGTATGAGGAGATAAAAATACAATTCTATTGAATATATTTACATACATTTTAAATAAATGTATTTTCCCGTTTTCCAGGGTAGAAGACAGATATGTATTTTAGGTTACAGTAGATAAAATGAGAAGAAAAGTGTTAAATTCCAAACACTGTCTCAGCTTGAGACATCCAAGTAATAACTTCAAAATATTAATTTCCCAAAGAACATAGGACATGAAGTTTGAGAGTTTGAATGACTGACGTTGTGTGAGAAAACTGCCTTTTGAACAATAAAAAAAACGGCACACTAATAATCTTCTGACATACAAGATGACATGTTTCATAAATGAAATCAGAAAATTCAACCCACAGGATCCATCAATGGGGTTTACAGAAGAGATCAAAGTCAGACTAAGGTCAAGCATACTTTAATAAAATGTGTTATGACTACTTTTTTAACTTGATATTTGCTTTGTGCCTTTTGGGATGTGGTTATATTTTAGAAGGCTGTGATCCCAAATGCAATTTATTTCTCAAGCATGTTAAATGGTATATTGATGTTTAATGAAAATTGAATCCTTCCCTTTAGAGAGAAAGTTATATTTTCAGTATTGTACCTATATTCTGTACTGATGCATAAAAGAAACAAGACACTCCAACAAAATATAGATCTCAAACAACCCTACAAAAATGTGAACAAAAATCATGTTCAAATTTCAATAAGAAACATGACACACTGTCAGAATGGAAACATTACAAAATTACGATTGTGTACAAACCTGCCTAAGCATTAAACACAAACCTGTCGGTATTGACTCATAGACCTGATCAGCCTCTGGACAAACTGCTGTAGGATATTTTGAAGCTTATCCGGCACAGCTGCAGCCAGCTGGCCAGTCGAGGCTGCTTCCTGTTAATCGCTTTGGTGGGTTGGTCTTACAGATTTTCTGCTCCACTCAGGTCAGGAGAAACACCTATCTGGCAGAACCTCAGCATCATTTGCCTGAAGTAAAGCCATTGCAATAGAGTACTAACATTTCGCATAGTATGGATATATACTGTCCTCCTTAGTTCTTGACCTGAGCAATGCAGCTGTTAACATCACCACACTCACCATGATGTCTCCAGATACATCGTCTTTTGTGAGAGCTGATAATTTACAACCTCCTTAAACTGCACTTCTCACCCTTAGGGTCTCATCCCCATTTGGGGCAGCAAAAAGAGATGGGGACAGGTACTGTAGCCTCTTAGTATGACAGCTGTATAACAGCAAATACTCTTCAGATTATGATACCTTAAAATTATTTTCAGTTTATTTTCTTATATACTGTATACCTGTGGTTTTACTGAATATGATTAGAAATATTCTTGGTATGTAAAATAGCCGTATGTGTATAGGAAGCTATAGAAATGCAATCCTGATAATGAAAGATTATCAGAGCCTGAATCGTGATGCAGATAATGACATCGTACTTTTATTACCTATTGGTATAGACACATATACATGGTATTGCACTTTTTCTTCAAGGCAGCTATTGAGCTATTTTTAATTAAAAGCAGCAAACTGCAGACATAAATTACAGGTGAATATAGCAGACCCTGTTGCTCCTGGACCATCAACAGTTTCAGCATAGAACAGCTGACTCAAAATACCATTTTCATTTCTTTTTAAAACTGCACAAAAACATGTTATGATCTGCTTTGAAAAATAATTATGTGAAACCCTTTCTAAAAATGTTTAATGCTTTTTGTTAAATTGTTAGTGAGGATTTGTACATTTATGTGCCCAAAGTTTCCCTAAATTATACATAGAATGAAACACTGACAGGAGAGGTTAAACACTCCACCTTTTAGCATGAGGCTGTAGTGACAAGGCCTATTATTTCACTTAGAATTAAGTGTTAAAGATTTCTAATAGTCATTCTGGGCCTTGACTAAGCAGCACCAGGCCTGTAGGCATGATGGTTCAGGAATGTAAAGAGGCTCTTTGTGATCTCAGCCACAGAATGACTTAGTTAGTGGTCTTTGCGTATGGGAAAGTAAGAAAGCTGAGTTTGTCTTTTGGATAATGGTCTTCCCCAGGACAGTGATGATCTAAATTCCCATGATGGATGTCCACTGCTGGCACCTGGATGTGTAGCAGAGAGCCATAGGCACATCTGGACCTCAAAGTCAAAGGCACAGTCAAACACCCAAAGGTAGATCCACCAATAAGTGATCAGCATGGTGGGTACCAGAATTAAACCTGATAGCATCACAACCACCAACTGGACATGTCAGCCGTATAAATTGTAACCCAACACATTTTTGCCAGTTAACCACTGACTACTAATCTCCAGAATATCCAAGCATGTTCTGAAAAGCCATAGCCTGAATGAATTCAGTTCTCATGTCTACCTTGTGGCTAGACCTCAAGAAGACAAACAGTGCACAGACTGTTTCTGGGTCAGCAAGGTCAGCAAGATGCTACATTGACAGTGCTGCCTGAGCCCCAGCGCAAGGCAAAAGCTCTATCTCTCTCTGCTCTGTCTGCACCTGGACCCTCCCAACACAGAGAAGCTGCAAGTCGGATCATGGACCAGTCGAGACTAGCTCTGGCTTACCAGCCTGAAGTTTAACTCATCAAGGACATTTGGACAACAGACCTTATTAATCACAACTTAATTCTTAATAAATTTGCTATGATTCTAATAGAACGTTTGATGTTTAGTTCACAATTGTAAATGCATATTTACTTGGGTCTGAGAATATAAATGTGATTTAGTTATATGAGACTGATAGAACTGTCACAGATATCAGAAGGGACGAACTGTGGAATGGCAGGAGAGCGGAAAAGACCCTATATTTATTCTTATTAAACGTATTTATGCTTTTAATTTTTACTGCTGTTATATAAATCTAATAAATGTGAAATTAAACTTCAGATATAAACCAACATTATTCAAACCTGAATTAAGTGAATATTAAATGAATACATTTTGATGGTACAACACACCTCCATTACAATTAAGCATTAATGATAAATACCTTTGTGTTATTGAATCTTATTGTTTTTAGCTGCTTTGTCAACTGTGGATTTGTCTTTTTAGTGACAATTACAGTATCCTGGAAGAAACGGTTAACAATTTCTATCATCATCATCACCAGATACAGAAGCTGCTCAAGTGATCATGAAAAAGCCCTGCATACCATTGGTCATTACTCTGACAGTACAGTGAAATCTACTGTTGATTAAAAGTATGACCCTATAACTCACAGTTACTGAAAAACAGACCAATGAATTCATGCTCATCTGTCATGAGGGCAGCTCATTGTCAACAATAGGTTGTTTTCAGACTTTGATCTTGTTATTAAAACATAAAAAACTTAAGATATGAGTAAAAATATTAATGCCAATAATAATAATAATAATAATAATAATAATGATAATAATAATAATAATTCAGTTATGTCCAAATTGGGTCATCATGAGAAAAGTTTTGTTTTCTAGCCCAGAGAAAATGGTGATTTTTTTATCCTAGATATCAACTGGAAGGCCCCATTGAATGTTAAAATGGCATTTAACTACAGTTCTAATGAGACACAAGGATGTTTTACTCTTGGCAATACCTTGCTCTGCAGCCACTGCAATATGAAAACCATCACACAGATGGATCAACTGTGATGTGATGGTCCCAGACTGGTGTGGTGACTGTTTACCTTCCAGAACATGACCTGTCTCTCACAAAGCCTGGTTTCTCAGGACTAATCTGTTGGTTGTTAAAACAGAACATCTCGTTCTCCTGACACCTTCTGTCACACACAGGTTGCTTTTAGTCATGCTGATAGCAACCAAGTGGTCTTCATTACTAAAGGGCATGTTTCTACCTTTTACTGTTCTTGTACTAATTGAAATAAGATCATCAGCTTTTCAAATCATTGAAATGAGCTCATGGTCTGAGCTCAATATATATGTTTTTAATCCAATGGAACAGTACTATTCCAATAATCAACAAGCCTACAGTATCTGGTGACTAAAATGTAAATTACATTATGTTTGTTCACAAAAATCTTTGAATTTAAAAGAGAGTTTTGCCTTTTTTAATTGTTAATGAGGTAAATAACATTCCTGAACGTCTGGGTTTCATTTTTATTTTTAATAATTGTATCTGAATTTTATGTGACAAAGCATTGATTAAATTCCGACTGCTAATATTCTGTAGGTTAAAGGTTGTAGGATACTTTGTAGGGTATTTTGGAAGGTGCAATCCAGTATGCTAAAAGTCAATAAACTAAAAGGGGCCACAGATTACTAGCATAAGTATCATTGAGTCCATGAAGACAAAAATCAAATTAAACTAATGTGACTTGTGGAATCATGTTCTAGACAGTTTAGAATTCCTGCAACAGTACTCCAGTCAAAGCGCAGAAATATTATTAAGCATATAGAAGCTATATGCTTAATATAGCATATATTTTGCTTAAAAAGCAAAATTTGAAACAATAAAATTAAGTGAACTATTTTGCCATCTTGATTTTTAATATATTTGTATAGTTTGTGAAATATGTTAATATTTTTTTTATAATGTTTTAAAAGCTCTGAATATGCAGTACATTGCACCTTATTAGCTATTTTTCACATAAAGATGCCCCTAAAGGAAATATTGGAATCCATGACAAATCCAGTCTAGGATTTGAAACTGATTAAAGTTTTATTTTAAAATTCACTTTTAAAACAGAACCTCAATGACACATCACTGCTACAGATATAGAATGGTTGAACATTTTATGTATTTTTTCTTTCATAAGAAGTAGAATGTTCAGATAATTTATACTATTCTTCTACCATCTTATTGTTTGCATGTTTTTAGCATTTTTACAATAGTTGCATATTCTTTAGCCATGGTAAAGTATTCCATACCAGACTTTAGCTTTAGGGTTCTGTTTCCTTCTCCAAATTCTCTGGGTTCTTCACTCTTATTGCTCTCTTATTGTCACATCAAATGCTACAAATGCAGGTCTTGTTCAATAATTGTTCCAGAGCCAAGAAAAAGCCAGAACGTTCATGTTAATGGTCAACCTACTGTAGGTACTAATTGAAAATGCCTTCTACATAATTGCACTGACTGAAACCTAAGGCAGGTGTTACTGAAAAAGGTTTACAATACATGTAGGTCAATTTCAGAAGATACCTACAAACTCTTAATAATTTTTTAATGGTATAAAAAAATAAAAAAATAATAGAAGGCGGCTGGATAGTACCATATCCCATCTTTGAAACACATACAATTGCTTTAATATGCAAAACAGCTAGGAACAAAAATGACGTATCTTGTAATCACAGTAATCACAGGTCATATTAAAGTGTTAATGAGGCCTTAAAACTGTATTTAATTTTAATAGTCCTTCCACATTATATGAATCTTTGTCAAAAGTGTCCAATTAATTCTCATCATTATCTATTAATTGAATTTCAGATACAATTCTTATAAGAAGCTTGGTGCAAATAGTTTAACACAAGGTTAATGTATGTATAATGTATTCTTCACACTAGTTAATGCAGTTACGTGAATTTTATCAATTAAAAAAATGGAATATCTGATTTGAAAATGGTAACTGAAAAGGTCATTTGAAAGGAAATAAGCAAATAGCAGAAAAACAGTAGGTATAATATTTGGTATTTGAAAATAAAATATAAGGGCCATCCTAAGCAAGTCAATTAGTAAATGCATTTGCGTGGAGTGTATGATGTGTTATTAGCTCACTATTACTGGGATTCACCGCACTCATCAGTGACGTACAATTGAAGAATAATCTACCATTGTTAAGCGAGCTTGAGATAGCTTGCTGTGCAGTGGCAAAGCAGCAATCCTATGCTTTGTAAATTTATGGACAAACGTTTGCATGGTGTGCATTGCTCTTTAGTGGAATGGGGGTTGTAATGGTGCAGTGAATTGGTTAGTAATTGATTTTTTCAAATGTGAAGCTTACAAAAGAAAATAAGATGTAATTCCAATTTTGTTTAAAAATGATCTTAATGCAGGATTAATAACAGTTTAGTAAATGTGTTTTATCTAAAGTAATTATTTGCATTAAATTGTTTTAACATGGAATTCTATAAATGTGTCTGTTTATATAAATAATTTCCTGAAAGAAAATCTAAAACCATTAAATGTTTTACTTGCTTTCTTCTAGACCTTGAAAATTTCAACAGCAAACAAAGGAGTGCAGTGTCAGTGCGGGAAGGACAAGCTGTGGTGTTGCTCTGCGGACCACCACCACACTCAGGAGGTATGGAACATGCATAAATTACTGTTGTGGAGTGGAAATATTAATGCATTTCTATGTTCAGAAAGGAGAATATAACATTTAAATGAATTATTTATTAACTTTGTGACAGGCCGTTTAGTTTGTTGTTTTGGCCCATGGCCTTGTCCATTCAAGCTTGTAGGCCACTCTAATGCATTTTGTCAAGATGATGACTAATCACTAAGAACGAAGTGGCTGAACTAATGAACTCCAGGTGATCCCTCACCTCAGACAATACATGCTACTAAGTAAATACAACCAAAGAAAGAAATGATAAAGAGGAATGAAATGAAAGGGAATATTATTACAGAATTGGTTATTTGTATATTATTAATGAGTGAATTCACCTTTTGGAAAGATGATATTCAATTTTAAAATGTTGATATACAGGAAAGGGGGAGAAAAGACACCCTTTTGCTGCCTGTTTTCCAGAAAAATGTCCATAATGATGGTGATTACATACAGTACAGCTGTGTGAGATTGATTCATCATTATTATCCATCCAAAACTTCAGTTAATAACTTCCAGTTAGCTGAATATCTTCCAGCCACAGTAACATTTTATTCAGTTATAAAACAAGCTGTCTTTGAAGGTATTGTGTACTGTCAAAACCATATTAAGGTACATTTAGTGCTAGAGATGTTGCATTAATATTCCTCTTGTAAGCTGTTAATAACATTCAAAGCCACCTTTGTCAGGAACCAACTCTACATGTTTTGTAGTGGTACCCTAACTGTGATATTTACATTCAAAGGCAATTTCAATAGTATCACAGTTATTAGGACTTTTATGTACTAGAACCATGTGATTATGAAATAGTTTTTATTGCTGTCTATGTCTGGATATTCATATTCATATTCTTCTTCTAACAGTAATAGCTACAATTATGTGCTGTACATTCTAAATTGGTCTATTCATTTTCAGAGTCAAAACTAGAAAGCCCTTTCATTACAGAATAAGTGTCTAAATGTGAGTACTGTATATAAATGAACAACCAAACGAAAATGATAGCTTAAGAGTAAATCCCCAGGACATGTCTTACAACAAATCTATAGAATTACAAATGTAATACTCCCAAGTGCAAACAAAAAGATTTAAATTTGTAGTCAAGTTAGCTTTCCCTCACTTTCCTAGCCAGCTCCATTTTGTTTGTTATTTTCTTTTCTTTGGCACCACTCTAGTTCCCTTACCATGTGTGTTATCATGTCTTACCAGTCACTTATTCAACTTACAGTCATCACTTTTGCACCAACTCTTGTTGTCACGCTTCCTAGTCCCTCACCAGAACCCACCTGCTTCCAAAAAAAATATCCAAAATGTTACACCACTTTACCCCTAGACACTTGGGGTCGTAACATTTTTGGAGGCTCGTCCGGGATATAAAATCCCAGTGCTAAGGATTTTTTTTTGGTTGCAGAACTTTGGTGTTGGTACTTTTGTGTATTTTGGGACTGGTTAGCGTCATTTGGTATTTGTTTATTGAATAAGGACTGGTATAGGATTTTGATTTGAGGATTGTGTTTTTGGCAAGGTACAGTAGTTTTGGCTACATTTGATTTACGGAAGTTTGTGGAGGAACCTTCCTTTGAGCAGCTGGATAGGTATAGGAAAGACGAATTGCTCCAAACTGCAGATCACTTCCGGATTCAGGTATCAACGTAAGCTCTTAAAAGGGACATCAAGAGAGCTGTGATGGATAGGTTGGTGGAGTTAGAGGTCATTGCACTAGCGAGCAAGACACCGGTACTTCTGGGGCTGGTGCTAAGCCTGCTATGGTTGTGGAAGAACAGGACAAGGTGTAAGGGGTGGCTGAAGACTTAGTGCAGGCCACATTACCTCCCTTTGAACCATTCTCTCCGGTCTCCACTAGGTCAAAAAGCGAGACTCACCTGAAAGTTCGTTTGGTCCGAATGCATATGAAGGCGCAGGAAAAAGCCCAGTTATGCCTGCAATTCGTAAAATGGAGATCGAGGTGGAGAAGGAGGTTAAGCTATGACAGCTTGAACTATAAGCAAGAAGGAATGCTCCTGCTGCACAGCCGACCAACTCCGTGGCCTCTAGTGTGTCTCCTTTGCAAGATCCACTCTCTACCACCTTCAATGTAAGTAAGCACATTGCTTTAGTTCCTCTATTTAGGGAAACGGAAGTTGATTCGTACTTTGGTGCATTCGAGCGAATTGCCACATCACTTCGCTGGCCTAAGGAGGTCTGGTCACTGCTTTTGCAGTGTAGATTAGTGGGCAAAGCTCAGGAAGTTTGCTCTACACTTTCTCTGGAAGAAAGTTTGCACTATGATACTGTGAAGGCTGCAATCCTACGTGCATATGAACTGGTTCCTGAGGCTTATAGACAACGCTTCCGAAATCATCGTAAAGTGTCAGGCCAAAGATTTGTTGAATTCGCTAGAGAGAAGGGCACTTTCTTTGATAAATGGTGTGTAGCCAGTAAAGTGAGCCACTTTGACTCATTGAGCGAGTTAATGCTCTTAGAAGAATTAAAGAACTGTTTGCCTGAATGCATTGTCCATTTATATGAACAAAAAGTAACTTCCTTATCGGAAGCAGCTGTTTTGGCAGGTGAGTTTGTGCTCACGCATAAGAACGTTTTCACGTCTGCACGTGCGGAGAAGACTTAATCTACTCCCAGCTCCCAGTCTCCCCCAGTAAAAACTAGTTCATCACGTCCTAAAGAGAAGTGTGAATGTTTTTATTGTCACAGGAGAGGCCATACAATTGCAGATTGTATGGCCCTAAAACATAAGCAGCAGCAGAAGCAACAAGCTAAGAGTGTAGGGTTTAGCCATGCTGTTTCCCATGTTGTCATTCCTTCGACAATGGAAAATACTCCTGATCCTGGTTATGAGCCTTTCATTTTGAAAGGGTTAGTTTTGTTAATGGGTGAACCAGGGGATCAGAAGCCGATTCAGATATTGAGGAATACTGGAGCACCCCAGTCATTTATTGTTGCAGACACACTGCCCTTTTCTGATCACTCCTCATATAATTCTAGTATCTTGGTCCAAGGGATTGAAAGGGGATATGTGAAAGTGCCTCTACACAAGATACATTTGGATTGTGCCCTAGTTAAGGGGTTTGTTAGAGTTGGTGTACGTTCTTCGCTACTAGTTAAAGGGTAACTTTTATACTAGGAAATTACCTGGCAGGGGAGTAGAGTATAGCCTTTCGTTTGTTTTTCTTGCTGCTTACGTTTTAGGGCCAAACAATCTGCAATTATATGACCTCTCCTGTGACAATAGAAACATTCACGTTCTTCCTTAGGATGTGAGGAATTAGTTTTTACTGGGAGAGACTGAGATTGTGAACTGGAAGTAGACAAAGTCTTCTCCACGCGCGCAGACATGAAAACGTTTTTGTGCGTGAGCACAAACTCATCTGCCAAAATAGCTGCTTGCGATAAGGAAGACACTTTTTATTCATTTAAATACAGAATGTGTTCAGGCAAACAGTTTTTAAATTCCTCTAAGAGCATTAACTCGAGCTATGAGTTCAAGTCACTCATTTTACTGACTACACACCCTTTATCAAAGAGAGTGCCCTTCTCTCTAATAAATTCAACAAACGTTTGGCCAGACACTTTCTTATGATTTCGGAAGCGTTGTCTATAAACCTCAGGAACTAATTCGTATGCCCGTAATATAGCAGCTTTCATAGTATCATAATGCAAACTTTGTTCTAAAGAAAGTGTAGAACAAACTTCCTGAGCTTTGCCCACTAATCTACACTGCAAAAGCAGTGACCAGACTCCCTAGGCCAACAAAGTGATGTGGCAATTCACTTGAATGCAATAAAATACGAATCAACTTCTGTTTCCCTAAATAGAGGAACTAAAGCAATGTGCTTACTTACATCGAAGGTGGTAGAGAGTGGATCTTGCAAAGAAGACACACTAGAGGCCTCAGAGTGGGTCGACTGCGTAGCAGGAACATTCCTTTTTGCTTATAGTTGAAGCTGTTGGAGCTTAACCTCCTTCTCCGTCTCAACCTCTATTTTACGAATTGCAAGGCGCAATTCAAATTCTGCCTGGCGTATCTGGGCTTTTTTTTTTTAAGAGCTTTCTCTGATACCTGAATCCGGACGTGATCAGCAATTTGGCACAATTCGTCCTTCCTACACTTGTCCAGCTGCTCAAAGGAAGGTTCCTCCACAAAATTTCGTAAATCAAAAGTAGCCATAACTACAATACCTTGCCAAAAACAATCCACAAATAAAAATCCTATACCAGTCCTTATTCAATAAACAAATGCCAAATTATACTAACCAGCCCCAAAACGCACAAAAGTACCAACACCAAAATTCTGCAACATAAAAAAAAATCCTTAGAATGGGAATTCGATATCCCAGACAAGCCCCCAAAAATGTTACGACCCCAAGTGTCTAGGGGTAAAGGGGTGTAACATTTAGGATAATTTTTGGAAGCAGGTGGGCTCTGGTAAAGGACTAGGAAGTGTGATAACAAGGGTGGGTCCAAAAGTGATGATTGTAAGACACGATAACACAGAGGGTAAGGGAACTAGAGTGGTGCCAAAGAAATGAAAATAAACAAAATGGAGCTGGCTAGGAAAGTGAGGGAAAGATAACCTGACTTCAAAAAAGAACACCCGAAACACACAGTCTTCTGCGTCTTCAACACCCTAGTTAACCTCCACTGACAACCCAAAACCATACAAGACATACGGCACTCACCCATACTAAACTAGTGTTACTAATACAAAATCAACTAAGTGTGTAGAATGTACCCAATAACTAACTACACGAACATTATACACAAAATTTCACACAAAAACTGAACTAGGAATACAAAATAAGGGAAAACGTGAGTAATTAACAGGAACAGGGTACAAAAGAACACAAAGGTTGAACATATAAGACGTTAGGGCAAGGTAATGGCGAAACAAGGATAAACACAAACAAACGAAAGTACAAAGCCGAAGCTACACGAAAATACACACACATAAAGCAAAACAGCAAAACAGCAAACCAACAAAGCCGAAGCAAAATTAGAAGTGACACAAAGCAGGACCAAAGACAAACAAAAGGCCTCTCTTTCCTGAAAACCTCCATGTTATATACTGAATAAGATGCACTCTGATTGGCTGAGAGGCTGATTGATGATGATGTCATACTGAAACAGTGGTGTCATGGTGGGCTAATGGAGGAGGGAGAACAATCAAGGTCAGCAGTGTGGAACATAACAACAAACACACATTGACCACAAACTGGATCGTAACAAGCAAATACGAAAAAACTGTTGGTGCTGTGCCTCTTCCTACAATGTACATTACAGTATATTACGAAAGAACAAGATATTTTGATCATTTAATGAATACTGCCCATGTATCCTCTGAAACCACAATCAGGAAAACATATGTGCCTTATAAATACAATAAATGCATTTTCATCCTCCATGAACATACTAAGTTTATAAATACAGTAAGTGAACGTAAAAATCTATTTGAGACACAAATTGAGGAAGAACAAAATGCCACACGACATATCCCGTGTTTTTATTACATTTTCCTTTTTTTAATTTGGAGTCTTCAATGATTTCTACATATTACAGCTGTTGCTTTAAGGGTTTTAATCAGTTTTAGTATCTCGGAAGGAGTTTTAGATTAATGAAGATTATGGTTTAAAGGCTTTTTTAAAGACAATATTAACCATTAACAGGTACAGCAGAATGTGTTTTACCTACGTAGGTAACAGCATACTCTCCTACAGAATCATTCATCATTTGGCATGGTGCACACTCACAGTGCCAGACAGGAGAATTAGTGTCACTTGCAGGAGTAGCAGGTCTCCCACTGACTTCACTGCAAACTTGTCTGTAATTTTCCATGCAGAATTCAATTAAGCACCCTTCCTTTATGTGAAGAAATCAGGCAAATAAAATAGGCAACAATGTTGTTTGACTCTTTCAGAGATGATTTTAACTGACTAAAAATATGTGTGGTATTTTCAGCTGAGCATCGGAATAGGCATTCTGTGTTGCTATTTAAAATAGTCCTATACAATGTTAGGCCTTTTACATTTTGTGTTAAAAATATGTTGTTACCTTGTCTTAAATGTGACATTTATGGTAACATACAGATGCAGCCATTCAAAATGCGCGGTAAAAACCCGCGGTACGGTAACCTACCCACAAGCCACCGCGGGGCACCGGAGGGTACCGCAGGGCAAGTGATTGGCTGGCCAAAATGACCGACAGGGGCACTCGTGGTGCATTGGTTGGTAGTGCAAAGATTTAATCATTTAATGTCTTTACTGTGCACATTTTAATCCGCTTAGTTTTGAATATTTATATGGATTTTACCACTAAAGGGAAATTTTAGTAGCTGAGCATAAAAAGAAGAGGAGCATAACGCATCTGAAGGTCATAAACGATATTAATTTAAAACATTACTGTATGTATGTAAACTGTACTGTGTATGGCTGGTCTTGGTAGTTTAAAGAAAAAATACACACCAGTCTTCCATTTCTCCCTAAACATTTTAAGCATGAAAGTTTTATGAAACGGTACCCAAATATGCGATTGCTGTATAGAATGAATTTTAATTAAAAAAAAATATTTAACACGAACAATAAGCTGTTTACATCTTCCGCCTGAGAACAGTCACCCGTTGCTACCCAACGCAGAATGGTGATTGGCTGACACCATCTGACACCCCTCTGATTGGAGAAAAAAGACGTGCTGGTTTGCTATACCAGGAAGAGGATTTCTTTCAATTCTAAACGTGTATTTTAAAAGTTTAAGAAGTAAAAACCTTACAGCGTACACAGATTTCTAAACTGATCAGGATCGTTATCTTTGTCTTATGCATAATAATGTTCACCGCTCTGTCCAGCAAATTAATAATAAACTTTATTTTATATAGCTTTTTAAACGAATAAGTAATTAGATTGCTCATAAACCTAATCACTTGCTTTTTCTTTTTATTTAGGCTCATATTTCAACTATAGATCGTATTATTAATAACCATAATAACAACCAACCAACAAAAACAACCATATAAACATAATACCAACCAAAAACATAGATAACAACCACAATACAAAATCAAATAATCAAACCATCTTACACTCGCAAAGTCCTCCAATTATCATAATCCCGCCCCTTATGCAAAACCAAACCTTCCTCCCATCCCAGTTTATCCTGTTTATCATAAACAAAATCCACCTCAATTTTCAACATAAAGCATTACACAAAATCAATACCTCAACACTCCATACTCAACAACGATAATTCACAAACAGCCAGAACATGTAACTACACATTCCCAAACATACCCAAACATAGCCTCGCCCCTTATGCAAAACCAACATCCCTCCCCTGTTCTCTCTCTCCCCTGGCGGTTGTAATTGTTTTTATTTTCAAATAAATTTTAGCAAAGTCATGTATTTTAAAAATCTTAAGATTTTTCTATTTATGTCTTTATTTAGTGGTTTCATTAGTGACAAGGCTAAACTTTCTTGGAAAAATGGGGGGGGGTGTCTTTCGCTGGAAATCTCGCCTCCTACTTTGAAAATACCCGTGAAACCGGTTCAATTCGTCACAGCCAGCACTCCTGCAGAGAGTTGGGTTGTACTTGCAGTGCATACAGTACACGCGTTATGTTCTTCGTTAATGTCTGTGAAGTTTTATTTAATCTCTGAGCCATACTGATTCTTCTGGAAGCCAGTTTCCGCCAGGGAGTAAAAAAAAAAACACACTATGGTATTCTCTCCAATGCAGTGCAGTTAAAAACATACCTCTGATGCTGCTCCTAAATGAATATCGTTTATGACCATCAGAAGCTTTATGCTCCTTTTCTTTTTTGCAGTGGATTGAACAGGGAGAGGCATTTCATGATGTACTTTTCACTGATGAAACAACAGTGGCTCTGGAACAGTTTTCAACCAAGTCGTTTTATAAAAAGGGGAGATATGTACACGTTACTGAAGCTAAAAGTTTAGCCTTTGTCACTAATGTAAACACTAAATAAAGACATATAGAAATCCCATTTTTAGGATCAGAGTCTTACATGTGGTTATTTCAAAAACGTTTGTACGTGCTCCTTCTTACCATGTTACTGTTTACCGTTACTGACCATATTAAGTTTAAGTGCCTGTGGGCACTTTTCCTGTCCGTGGGGGGTGGACCGTCTTTCATTAGAAGGTTAGTCTGTTCTACTCTGAGAATGTAGAGGCGGTGGGAAGTGCCCGCGGTCATTTAATTAGTATTAAAATCTTAGTTATCTTTCTAGTTCACAGGTTTGCATGCATAATTTAATTTTGAAAGCCACTGAGACATCAGGTACTACTGTTGTATTTATGAAAAAGAAACAAAACAAAAAACATACTAACAACTGTGCCATCCTACTCCTTAGTTAATACATTTTATTCATAAACAGTTAACATTGTTAGCAAAATATTTTGAATTATATTTAACCCTATTTTTTCTTTAGTTTTGTATTTAACTTATTATATGATAGTCAGACTTAATGTATATTAATGTATATTTGAACAATGAAAATATATTTTTACAAGATTTTACATTAAGCACTTAAAATTAATATGGTTAATAATAGTAAACTGTAACATGCTGTTACAAGATCGGTTAACTGCGAAGAAAATCCTTTCAGAGAAAATGTTTCAGGTGTGAAGAACAAACCTGTTCCCACACACCCTGCCCCCACTACCATTAGAATATACACGAACATTTTAGCGTTTCATTCTGAGCAGAAGACCCTCACACCTGAAGAGTGCTGGCTGTGATGAATTAAACCGGTTTTACAGGTTTCAATCACAGATTGGGACTCAGTAAAGTAACACACAGCGCCACTGGATTTGATAATACTGTACCTAACCAAAATCCACAATATGGAAACAGAACCTAATTGTTGATAGATGATGTACTCGTAACTTTTTTTCAAGACGAACTACAACATTTAAAAAATGACTTGTATGTACTTGATATCTCTAATCAATCCACGGGTTCCAGCACAAAACGAAACTAAAACGCATACCGTTTAGCGCTTCTTATTAGTTGCTCAAAAGTAATTTGACCGTATGAAATGCATAATATAAACCTAGAAACATATACGTGAGCAGTACTTAAGCACTGTAGTATCGGTGTTAAGACATACCTCTCAAATACTGTAAATCAAGTTAAAAATATCTCAAGACCGATTCTGGTCGTAATGAAACCATGTTTCGTGTATGTTTTCTTTTTCATCTTGAAATAACTCATTTCTAAATACCTTTTTCACTGTTAACATCTTGTAGCAACTTTGCGACAAAATATACACTCTGACAGTTCATCCTGCTACCAACATTAAATAAAACAAATCTTAAGATTTCTATATTTATGTCTTTATTTAGTGGTTTCATTCGAAGCTTACAATGTTTAGGGAGAAATGGAATACTGGTGTGTATTTTTTTCTTTAAAGTACCGAGACCAGCCATATACTCTATGTTTATGTTAAGATTTCCCTTCAGTGGTAAAATTAGATATGAATATTCAATACTTAAACGGGCACAGTTAAGACATTAAATATACATATACATATTGTATACAGTACAGTTTGCATACGGTAATATGTTTATGTTACGCGATTAAAAAATAAATAAATAAAACTGAAAGGTCCAGCACCAGCTGGATTCGAACACACAACCTGCCAGTTGGTAGTCACGCACCTAGACCAGTAGGCTACAAGACAGCTCGCATAAGCAGGCAGGCGAAACAGCCCTGCCGCAGTACACGGATATAATCATACCGTTATTAAATTCTTGAGATACGCGATTCCATATTATATTCCCTTTTAATCAAATTCTAAAAGTATGCTTGTTGACTCCGGTATCACGTTAGTTAAAGACTTCAAAGCTTACAATGTTTAGGGAGAAATGGAATACTGGTGTGTATTTTTTTCTTTTCATGATAGGTGTCGCATTTTAAATCATTTTCGTAGTTAGAAATTATGAAACGCCCTGTTAAAAGCAAGGAAGTTTTTATGCCCGTTGAAGTAAAACAAAATGCCTGACAAAGTATGGCTTGGACAGATTCCAAGTGCTTGTACAAATGTGCTAAAGAAATTATACTTTGAGTATACAGCTTTTCCAAAGTCATCCATTATTAATACTATTAGTAATATCTTCAGTAAAGGCTTTGATGCATAAATATTTCTGATAAAGGTAGGTTGTGTACTTTTGTCCAACTGAGCAATCTTGCTTTTATAAAATATACCAACATTTGAATGACTGATGATTAACATGCTGTAATACACAGTTCAAAATTAAAGGCTCGAATGCTGTACATGAGAGGTTAAGCTCCCCCTGGCGGTTTTACAAGGCGACGCCGGATAGCTAGTCACGTGACACACGTGATACCGCGTGATACCCCGGTGGGCGTGTCGCGGTATGCCGTGAAATACCTCACACATTTTGAATGGCTGCATCTGTAAAGTTGATAAGGGCTGGATTATAAAAGGCCCATGAAAATGACTGATTTAGGGCAGAGTAAACAGTGAGTTTGTTCTTCTATTTTGATGGCCATCTGAATAAACCTGCTTCAAAACTGAACTGCTCTGTGACTTCTTGCATCCCTGCAGCCAGGAAATCCTGAGAAAGTTGTGCTTGATTAATCCCAACCCTAAATGGGTAATGCTGACCAAGCTGTGCAGTCTTGTTGTTTATTAATCTTGCTTATAGTTATATAGATATATTATCCAGAAATGAATCAAACAATAGCTGGATCATTTAGTTCAGCCTGTTCTCCAGCTGAGGATAACAGCACATCTACCCTCTCCCTGGTGTTTAGCCAATTGGGAGCCCAAAGAGTAAAAGTTCACTGAACAAAAAAAGTTTGATTTCTTCGACTGGAACATGATTGCATATTCCTGGGAAAGGCATTAGAAAGATCATGTTAACTGATTGCTATTGTTGTAACAGAACGAATAAGGTTCTTGATCCCGAGATGAAGTAAAACAGATGAGTTTATTGCATGCAAGGAACAATAAAGCCGAAGTCTTGTTTCCCGCAAGAAACAACAAAACTGAAGTATTGTTCGATGTGCCGGTACAAACTTTTAGGTTATATAGTCCTTGCTTGCTGCTTCAGACGTCATTCGATGTTATGGTAAGGGGGGGGTCATGGTATTTGGCCACTTAAAAGGCCCTGGCCAAATGGTCAGTTTAAGATTATGCCCCCAGGGGGTTCCTTGCTCGCATCTGGAATCCTTAACAGTTAACCCCCTTTCCTGCCATAAACCCCTGTTGCTTAGAAGTCTAATTTTCAGGCAGAACTGACTTAATTAAGTTATTAACCCTTTTAACATCTTGTCTCTTACTTAATTCCCCCCTTATAAAATATGGCATACGTCAGGACTGCCTATTTTTACACATACCCCAGGGCAGATCTTTCCTTTTTAGATGTACAGGCATGCATTACCATGACATTGTGCGTTCCACGGTTACAAGATGTTATTGATGTTTTTGTACAAGTGATAGCTACAATTATACATATAAAACAACCCTAATCCTACAAATACATAAAGTCCTACTCCAGGACCCAAACGCAGACCTCAGCCATGTGGAGATCTATCGTCAGGATCTTGGAATAGCAATATTGACCCAACTCCGATTATAATTTTTTGGCTGATAGATTTGCCAACACCCGGAATATATTGATACCATATCCCCAGTAATGCTCCTCAGGCCTAACAAGCACACTTTTGGTCTTAGGAAGCATCAGACACAGAAACGGTAACAACATCCTTCTTTCTGTTCACTCAGTCTCTGGTGCCGTGGGTCGGTGAAAGTGCGATGCGCGGATCCAGCGATCTCATCCTGTCACTCAGATGGCACAATCAGTAGTTAGTGGCACTTGATATGGTCCCTCCCAGCAGGATTGCAACGTCTGGCAGGGTATCTCGTCTTCACCTACACCCACTCGCCAGGTATCCGGTCGTGTCTCCCCTCTGCTGGAGGTCCCCAAGCGTCCAGCACCTGTTCACGAGCCCTGTGCACCGCTTCAGTTAACAAACCTACAATACGTTAATAGAGAGTTAGTTAATTCATCAGTGCGTTAGCCAAACTTGGCCTCCAGGGAGTTTCTTTGGCTGCCCGTGATGATCTGAAATGGGCTCAGTCTCACAGTTCTGTTTGCTCCAGCCCGCAAACCGCACAGGACTGCAGGTAGAGCATCTACCCACGGTGTTCCTTCAGTTGATATTTCCTTAGTTGGTCTTTCAGACTGTGGGTGATGGTGTCAATGTGACTTCCAACTTACCCCTAGTGAGGCAATTACAGCCTGGCACACCTTCCCAGTGTAGTATGCCCCTAGATCAGTATCCAAGGGGCAGGGCAGTCCGTACCACGGGATCATCTTTGTCATACACTTGGGTATGCGCCAGCCCACATCCCATCATTATACAACCCCACATTCTTTACACCTTTGTTCTAACCACTATTAAACATCTATTAAAGGCCTCAACCTGAATTCTCCCTTTTCCCCAATAGAGGATTCACAGGGGTCTCAGACTCCCGCTCTCCCAGTGCTGCTCGTCTGGCATCTGCATCTGCATGGTTGTTACCTTGAGTTACTGGAATTCTTTATTTATTGTGTTATTTACACCTTACTCAAGCTGCTTCTGTCGGCAGCTGTAAAACTACAAATCAGTTCAGAGACAAGCCCAGTATTCTTAACTGGAGTCCCTGCCATTGTGAGAGAATCCTATTTCTCCATAGCCATCCAGAATTGTGGCCTACATGCAACAAATACATACATTATATACATATACAGTAACCCTTTTTCCACACTAACAAACAAAGAATGGTTGATCCATCTGAGGAAACCCCAGTCTCAGCACCTGTAAGAGAGCTTGTTTCAAATTATTACAGGCGGCTTTTGCTGCTGGAACCAAGGCAATCTTGTCTTTGTACTGCACTCCCCCCTTAAGCAGATCTGTTAAAAGTTGTGCTCACCCCGTAAAAACATTGCACCCTGGCCCTGTTAAAATTATACAATGCTCGACACAAAAGGGCCTTATTATAACTGCTTAATATTAGACACTATAAAGCTGAAGCAACTCAGACTTGTGGGTTTCCTCGTCAGGGGAAGCACTCAGAATACCATCAACATACTGAGTGATCACAGTCAGTTGAAGCCATGTGATACCCTGTTCTGGATAGTCATTCTTTGTAATGCATAATATTCCAACCCAATAGATCTGGGATAAAACCACCCATTAAAATCTGGTACTCGGCAAGTAAAACTTGCTGCCCCAATACTCCTGTGGCTTCCCGCCGTCTCCCCATATACATTACTATAGCATACTGTTGAACAGAGGATTGAAACAAGCATGACAGTAGTGCTCCAGTATCCCCTAACAGAGAAACCAACACTCCATTAACAGTACATTTTTATCCACTGGACTGGGACAGATTTAGGGAGGCTACAAGGGATTTATAGGATCTAATCGTTAGGTAAACAGATCTTCTCACAAGACGTTATTCTCCCCAGTCTCGATTCTAAACCTACAGCGTTTCAGCATGTCTGGTTTTGAGACATTCGAATAAACCCAAATTGTTTCCACTATTGCAACTAATTGTATAAAAAATACAAAAACTGTTTATCTAACTACTTTTACGTCCACCTGTACTGTACTTATACGTTTCAGACGCTCTTATATTTTCCAATCTCAAGTTGATTTTCGTCAAGTCTCTTTAGTTACGTCTCTAGCCAGTCCCGCTGGCTAAACACACTCACACCGTCATTTAGTATACAAAAACTCACAGTTACACACATACATGCCGGCACACAAATTCATAAAACACACATACACATCGAGAATATATTTTTCTCTTCGTACCACAATGTGCTGTATTCTTGTTTTACTTCTACATGAATCCTTTTAATGCCTGAAGCGCACTCCAGGTTCGCTGCGTTCCTAATTTCGGGTGCGGTACTTTAGCCCACCAGTCAATATCTTCCGGTTTTGGATTTGATCGTATGGGGGAATCAGGGAAGGTAGGTGCGAGTGCGGACCCCCTCGACGGGGTGCGAGACACTTAGAGTGACGCTGTCCTCAACAACGCCAGCCCCCGCTACATCAAGTCCTTTCCCACTTCGGGTGAGAGTACAGTACAGATCTGCGGGCGCCCTCCCTTTAAGAAGGGAGTTCCTGTTCCGTCTCTATCACATTCGTACCAGGTGTCATCCCACTCAGACCCCCCGTCTCCATATGGTCACTGTGGGAATTGATCCCAATTATTTTCATTTCCTGCCAGTCTGGTCCCCTATGGGAGAGCAGGATATAACACATTAACTAGTGCAGTGCGACCAGGAACTAATTCTTCTTTTAGTTTCTGATTCTCCTGCACTGCCTCTTTTCGCTTTTGTTTATACTCTTTCGTAGCGAGTAAAGTATCTTTTCTTCCGGGTTTTTGTTTTCCCCGTAAACACACTTTTAAGTCACATCCCAATTTCTTTTTTTTTTCTCTCATGTATCTGCCACCACTGGTGCCGGCTGTGCACCAGGGTGGGAGCTACATGCTTGTGCTTTTGCCAATCAATTTCTTTACAGGCGTCTTCGCCCCAAACTCCCTCTGACAAACTCAGCTTTTCCCATATTTTTCTCCTTCTTTTCCGTCAACTTACACTTTTCCGATATATAAACGGACCCTTCCACCACTTTCTCAAACCATCAGTTAGCACACATGTTCGGTCTCTTACTTTTGTCGTGTGTGAGGTAACAGCTCATACAATAAGGGGATGCTTTCACTTGAAAAACCTGTGCATTCCTGCACTCATTCAACCAAGGGCGTCTGTTACCTCCAGATCTAAATGCCTCTCAGAGACTTTAGAGAGGACTTACACCGCACTGTTCACAGGTAAGGAACGAGACCTCGAAAACCCCCTTTCCTGATCAGTAATTCACCATCCCCAGAACGCCAGCATCGCTGCTTTTGCCCCGGGGTGGACTTACACACTGAGCTCAATCAGGGCGATTCTCGGGTCTCAACGTCCTTTAAATCCTGCTACTTAATGCTTTGATCTTTTATTATGAGGTGTGTTTATGTTAGTGTCGTGCGTGTGTATATGTATTCACAAACAAGGAAAACACCAAAAACATACATACATATATATATATCTCCTACTTCTGTTTCCTTTAAAACAAAAAACCACCCACGCCAATCCGTGCACGATCAAGGCGTAGCTAATCTCAGAACCCCGGGCGCAATTAAGGCCCACACCAATCCTGAGCCTCAGAACTCCAGGCGCAATTAAGGCCCACTCCAGTCCTGAATTACGTGCATTTAATGCACCACTCAGCTCCAGAACCCTGGGCGCAATTAAGGCCCACACCGATCCTGAGCCTCAGAACTCCGGGCGCAATTAAGGCCCACTCCAGTCCTGAATTACGTGCATTTAATGCACCACTCAGCTCCAGAACCCCGGGCGCAATTAAGGCCCACACCGATCCTGAGCCTCAGAACTCCGGGCGCAATTAAGGCCCACACCAGTCCTGAACTACGTGCATTTAATGCACCACTTGCTCTAGAACCCCGGGCGCAATTAAGGCCCACACCGATCCTGAGCCTCAGAACTCCGGGCGCAATTAAGGCCCAAACCAGTTCTGACCTTCAGAACTCCTGGCACAATTAAGGCCCACACCAGTCCTGAACTTCGCGGTAAAGGTCCAAAACCTGTTCAAAAACTCCACGCACAATTAAGGCATACACCAGCTTCGAACGCCTGTACACAATACCGCGGACCGCCTGCCAGACCAAATTCTGGGCTTACAGCAAACAACCCATTACATACACCGGTGTCTTCCCCGGGCCAGAGGAATTCAGGAACTCACGTTTACTCTGTCATCTCGGGCGATTCTCGCAGGGAGCAGAGACTTCCCAATCGGTCAGAGAGAGTCGGGACTTTTTTTTTTAAAAAAAGGAGTCCTTACCTCTTAGTAATGTGAGCGCTGACCGTCTCTCCTGCCGATGGGAAGTTCTGCGCCTTCTGGAGCATCCTGCCGACTACGCCAAATTTGTTGTAACAGAACGAATAAGGTTCTTGATCTCGAGATGAAGTAAAACAGATGAGTTTATTGCATGCAAGGAACAATAAAGCCAAAGTCTTGTTTCACGCAAGAAACAACAAAACCGAAGTATTGTTCGATGTGCCGGTACAAACTTTTAGGTTATAAAGTCCTTGCTTGCTGCTTCAGATGTCATTCGATGTTATGGTAAGGGGGGGGGTCATGGTATATGGCCAGTTAAAAGGCCCTGGCCAAATGGTCAGTTTAAGATTATGCCCCCAGGGCGTTCCTTGCTCGCATCTGGAATCCTTATCAGTTAACCCCCTTTCCTGCCATAAACCCCTGTTGCTTAGAAGTCTAATTTTCAGGCAGAACTGACTTAATTAAGTTATTAACCCTTTTAACATCTTGTCTCTTACTTCACTATCATCGGCTACCAAGAGAGGAGGCGCAAGCACAATAAAACATACATTACACGTGCACTTGCTACAGATGCAGCCATTCAAAATGCGCGGGCGATACCGCATTATTTTCCGGTATGCTGTACGCAGTCTACCGCAAGCTACCGGTAAATACCGCGAGTTACCGTAAATTCTCCTATAATACAACAAGCAAAATAATAGTATCCAGAATTTCCGCAAGGTGGAGCTAATAAAGCTCAACCTCTCATGTTTGAGCTGTGGCCATCAAAGTCTTTAACGAAGATATTACTAATAGTATTAATAATGAATGACCTTGGACAAGCTGTAAGTGTAAACTCAAAGTATTGCCCTGGTCAACATTCTTTTTTTCATTGACCGTCTTTGTAAAAGTAACACCACAGCATTTCGCAATCACGCATTTGTTTCCAATCATGCAAAGTACAGTAATTTTTGAGAATCGATTCACCATGGCTTTCACATGCTCATAAAAGAGATTGATTTATGAACATAAACATATTACCGTATGAAAACTGTACTGTATACAGTATGTATATGTATATTTAATGTCTTAACTGTGCCCGTTTAAGTATTGAATATTCATATCTAATTTTACCACTGAAGGGAAATCTTAGTAGCTGAGCATAAAAAGAATAGGAGCATACTGCAACGCGTGTGAAGGCCATAAACGATATTAATTTTGGAACATAAACATACAGTATATGGCTGGTCTCGGTACTTTAAAGAAAACATACACGAAACCTGGTTTCATTATGACCAGAATCGGTCTTGAGATATTTTTAACTTGATTTACAGTATTTGAGAGGTATGTCTTAACACCGATACTACAGTGCGTAAATACTGCTCACGTATATGTTTCTAGGTTTATATTATGCATTTCATACGGTCAAATTACTTTTGAGCAACTAATAAGAAGCGCGAAACGGTATGCGTTTTAGTTTCGTTTTGTGCTGAGACTGCTTTTAACAATGTCGCCGTGGATTGATTAGAGATATCAAGTACATACATGTCATTTTTTAAATGTTGTAGTTCGTCTTGTAAAAATGTTACGAGTACATCATCTATCAACAATTACACAGGTTCTGTTTCCATATTGCGGATTTTGGTTACGTAATATTATTTTCTAGATTTCACATTGTGAATATATGATTTGGGCAAACAGAGCCGCAAAGAAGTACATTATGGGTTGTTGTTTTTTTTTCTTGCAGTTTTATCTAGAACAAGCGATGCTTAAACCTTTGTCTGATTCTTGTGAAACTATCCACACGACAGTTACAGTACCTAGGAGTTGACTTCAGTGATGTCACTGATGGGATGTTTCTAAAAATCCATCCTCTGTAAAACGTCTTCTCTAGTTGTCCTGCATATGTATTCTCTAATGAAGCTGTGTGTTCTGAGCCTGGATCTCTACATTTCTGTATGAACCAGCTTAGAGGGCTAAAGACAGCTTGTGTTTAAATTGAGTGTAAGGCAATTTATGCTTCTAAAGTCATGGTCAGCATTTATTATTGTACTGTGCTGTAAACTTGTTCTGTGCCAAGTCACATTATTTTATAGCGTTTTTATAGCGTTATCAAATCCGGTGGCGCTGTGTGTTAGTTTCCTGACTCCCATGTCACATGGTCTGTGATTGAATCCCATGGAACTATAACTTTATTTTTTAACAAACATTTCTTTGAAAAAATGAAACGTTTCCCTTGGTCAGAGATTAAATAAAACCTCACTCGCACCAAACAAATTTATATTTCTAAATATCACAACATGATCGAATTTAAGTCTTTTTAATAACAATGAATAGTCACCTATGCGTTACAAAATAAACATTTATATTGATTTGAATCGCGTTTTGAACCAGCTACCAGTTAACACTGTACTTCCTACTTTGAAAATACCTGTAAAACCGGTTTAATTCGTCATAGCCAGCACTCCGGCAGAGAGGGAGTTGTACTCGTAAAGTAGAAGTAGGCGAGATTTCCAGCGAAAGACACCTCCCCCCCCTCATACTATTCAAATTGTATTACAGCATTGTAATTACACATTGTAATTGTATTACACATTGTACACATGCTTAAAAGAGAAGAGAGAAAACGCAAGCCTTCTTCAGGTGTGAGGGTCTTCTGCTCAGAATGAAACGCTAAAATGTAATGTAGGCTCTGAATGGGTTCAATTATGATTTGGGCTTGATTAAGGTCGCTGCCTTTCATCTAAAACCCTACTTGAATCCTTCTAAACTAAAAATCAGTGTTAGTAAGTTCTAAATAAAGAGGTATCCAGGTAACAGTGAAACGGGCGGACAGTCTGGGGAGATCGCCCGTTTTCCATGTAAATAGTTCCCTGGTTCCACACCCCTTGGTGTTTCTCTCGCTCTCTCTCGGGTCACCTGATCATTAGCTCGAAAGATTTCAGTGCTTTGTGTATATTCTAATGGTAGTGGGGGCAGGGTGTGTGGGAACAGGTTTGGTTGAAATTGCATTGGAGATCTATGTTCTTCACACCTGAAACATTTTCTCTGAAAGCATTTTCTTCGCAGTTTAGCCGATCTTATTACAGCATGTTACAGTTTACTATTATTAACCATATTAATTTTAAGTGCTTAATGCCATTTTTTGACCAGGCACGAATATTCTTAAGTCCATATCTTCGCAAGGGAATCAGTGCGAATTGCAATACTAATTAAATGACCGCAGGCACTTTCCACCCCCTCTGCCAACAGGAACATTCCTATTCTTAGCTCAGCAGCTCATTACAAACTGGGTTTTTTTACACAGCGATACAGCTTTGCGTTGTGAATCTGTTTTTCCGTGTTTACAAAGAAAGTGGAATACAGTGATACTACCTGCTATACAGATACATATGTTTAGTATTTAGACCCTTAAATTAATATCATTATTAATAATAATGATTATAATGATAATAATGATAATCTGCCAGTGAAAGCTCTGTTGTCCTTCACATCAATGCCTGAAACATTTTACCGAACCCAGGATTTTACAGAGAGGGAGGAGGCGCGGAGCTCAGCAGTACAGAACGAACATTCTGCTGCCTGGAGCGCTTATGGCAGCAATCGCGTCTGCATTTATAACTTAGTTTTTAAAATTAATCAAGCAATATGAAGCATCTCTTTTTACTTTTAAGTCCCTTAATTATCATTAAGCACAGCTTTCTCACCACTTAGACTACTTTTTGATACCATCCTTAGTCAAACCAGAAACGTGTTGTTCTGTCTAATGACATTACAAGTGGAAAGATAACAGATTTTAATCGTCTTTAATTTTGTTACGTTATACATTTTAGAAACGTTTCATCCATACAAACACCACAAAACTATTTTCGATTGTATTTCTGAATAGTATGTTACACTTAGTTCACTGTTTTAAATACATCTAATTAAGAAAGTTAGGTGTTAGCATAAACTATTAGCAATCAATAATATTAAATTTAGCACTGTAATAAGTTGTTGCACTTTCCCCCGCATCTTGTAAAAATATATTTCCATTGTTCAAATATACATTAAGTCTGACTATCATATAATAAGTTAAATACAAAACTAAAGAAAAAATAGGGTTAAATATAATTCAAAATATTTTGCTAACAATGTTAACTGTTTATGAATAATAAAATGTATTAACTAAGGAGTAGGATGGCACAGTTGTTAGTGTGTTTTTTGTTTTGTTTCTTTTTCATAAATACAACAGTAGTACCTGATGTCTCAGTGGCTTTCAAAATTAAATTATGCATGCAAACCTGTGAACTAGAAAGATAACTAAGATATCCATCCATTTATAATGGTGGCGAAGTGGTTAGCATTGCTATCTTGCAGCACTGGGGTCCTAGGTTCAATTCCTGCCATCCTGTGTGTGGGGGGTTTACATGTTCTCTCTGGGTTACATGGTTTTTCTCCATATGTGTGATATGACTCCCTCTCGCACTCCAAAACATACTGGTAAGTTAATTGGTTTATGGGAAAACTGGCCCTGGTGTGTGTGTGTTTGTGTCTTTCTGTCCTGTGATGGACTGGCGCTATGTCCAGGGTGTATTCTGCCTTGTGTCCGTTGCTTACTGGGATAGGCTCCAAATCCTCTGTACTGGATAAAGAGATTAGAAATGGATGGAAGTAAAGGCACTGTGTGGATGGAACTATACACAGTGTTAGAAACCCACTATGAAATGGCAGCATCTCACTGAGAATAAAATATTTTATAGTGCTGGCTTAAGGAAACAGCCTTTCCACCTCTCTTGCACATCAGTATCCATACCTAGTTATTTAAACAAATTGCCTCTAATTATAAACATCTTAATATGCTGGCTCTGTGGATCCGCATCAGCTATGTTTGCCCATTCCTTCAATTCATGTGCATCCAACACACAGTTCAATGCCAGCAACTACACATAATCTAAAATACAATCCTTATTTCAGTATCTATGTAAACATATAGTCTGTTAACTTCATCATCTTCATCAAAAGTATGCCTAATCCCACTAGGAAGTGTTATTGTTATAAGTGTATTCCTCAGCTTTCCCCAAATTATCTTCTTCTTACCAACATCTCTGGTCTTTTATCCTGCAATAACTCAGCCAACACTTAAATCTCCAAAAGCTGCTTGTGTTAATTTCTTTAAATCACAAATATCATGTGTAAATACTGGCCATGTAATACTCTGCATTGTGGAATAATAGTTTATTTTAAAGGGAACTAGAGAAACTAAGAACTAGAGAAATCAAGAAAGGCTTTTTTTTTCTAGAATTAATAAATGCACATCCTGTTCACTGGGGAAATTAAATCCACACTGAGCAATCTTCAATATGTTCAGAATATGACAGCAAGAATCCTATCAGGGATGCATTACACCTGTTACCTATCAGATTTCGAGTCAACTTCAAAATCCTTATCCTCCTTATATACTGTCCTACAACTGTTATTATTGATCACCGAATTATTGTACTTGACATGACTTCATTCAGCCTTTCCTGAACGTCTATGACAGGCAGAGAGAGTGCTGTTTCTGGTGCGATCTTTTGCAGCTGACATTTCACTGTTTTAAACGAACAAGAAATTAGATTGCTCATAAATCAGTTATTCTATATAAACACAGCGTAATTGCCCTCCGAAAATCCTCTTTTTCTTGTTCGTTTAAAACAGTGACTATATATGTTGTGTAGTTGGGATTAACTTTATTTCGTACGCGTAGCTACTCCGATTCGGACACCGAACAGTTAAAGATGGCGGCAAATCAGACACCCAAAGAGGGGGGGGGCGTCTTCCCGCCTCCATAACTAAAATGCCAAATAGGAGTGGCTTAAGCGAGATACACAGTCGTGTAACTGACAGTTTGAGGTAGCCTATCGTGTAAATTTCGCTTTGTTGCTGATAGGTTAAGCTTTCGAAACTCTGCCCCAAAGTCATGTGACTGATTTTTCGCCCTGTTTCATTGGTTGAACGCAATGATCACAAGCACCACCATGGTAACTGGGATGTGTAGTTTTTAATTCCGTTTGAATTATAACTGTACGTACTGTCTTCATATTTAGCCAGGGCTTTAAAGAGAAGGCGCGCCAAAAAATTTCGGTGCCGTCGTCTCCGCTTTAAAGGTACCCCCGTGCTGGAAGAATTTGACCTCGGAACGTTTGCCCAGCGTAGTTATTGTGGACATAAAAACAAGAGTTCGCTGGCATTATATCCTAGAAGACACAGACCGGCGCCAGACCGGTAAATGCCTGATGAACTAGGGATTGGACAGTTTCCAAGTGCTTGTACAATTGATGGAAATGTTCAAATAAATGTGCAAAAGAAATAAACAAAATAATCATTTATTTCTTTATCATATTGGCTAGCTAATGTCCTCTCTTTGCTAGTTAGTGGCTGTGTTTCTGCGTTGGGTAGCAACGGGTGACTGTTCTCAGGCGGAAGATGTAAACAGCTTAATTTTCGTGTTAAATAATTTTTAAAAATTAAAATTCATTCTATACAGCAATCACATATTTGGGTACCGTTTCATAAAACTTTCATGCTTAAAATGTTTAGGGAGAAATGGAAGACTGGTGTGTATTTTTTCTTTAAACTATCAAGACCAGCCATACACAGTACAGTTTATGTACATACAGTAATGTTTATGTTCCTAAATTAATATCGTTTATGACCTTCAGATGCGTTATGCTCCTCTTCTTTTTATGCTCAGCTACTAAAATTTCCCTTTAGTGGTAAAATTCCATATAAATATTCATAACTAAGCGGATTAAAATGTGCACAGTAAAGACATTAAATTATTAAATCTTTTCACTACCAACCAATGCACCACGAGTGCCCCTGACGGTCATTTTGGCCAGTCAATCACTTACCGCGGTGCCCTCCGGTGCCCTGTGGGTAGGTTACTGTACCGCGGGTTTTTACCGCTCATTTTGAATGGCTGCATCTGTATTCCAAATATTAGAAATTCCTGGTCAGATGAATAGACTCGCAGTAGAAGGTCAGCATGAGGTAACTTAAGGAGCACGAGGCAGATTTAATAAAATAAATTTAGTTATAAGTTAGAGATATACCAGTCATTGTTATTTTTATTAAATCTACTACATAATCAAGAATTTTAAATAAAAGTTAAAATACCCAGACAAGTGATAACTGTAGAAAAACAAAAAAAAAACATAATTCTTAAGAAGACAAAAGAGATGAAAATAGCCGAAGGGAATACTGTACCGAAATTAAATCTTAAATTAAATTATGAACTCAGTTTTACTTTTTTCTGGGTTGTATGATTTCCTTTGTGGGAGCTTTGGTAAGGAAGACCAAACTATTTGTAATATTTAAAAAATGAATATTTATACGATAAAGAATTTAGATATGGCAAAGAACTGCATGTAGTATTGCTGTATTTACTTTCCTTTGTGACTAGTTTCCTGTCTGTACAAATCCTACCCAATGCTTCTCCTCTTGGTAACACAAACTCGATGCCACCAGCATAATTTCATGCTGGCAGTCCAGCATTCTCTAAGATTTCAAGATTTCAAATTAATCAACAGCCAGGAGCTCCTCAAGTTTTGTGAAATCATGTTTTGCATCTTTTACTTTGCAGTTTCCTGGTTTCTTAAATCTTGTGTGTTTGTCTTTTTGTTCTAAATTTTGATATCGGGATTGGTAGTACATCAAATTAGGGATGTTATATATATAGCTATTGGGATGATTATGATTTCCTGAAATGGCCTATAAAACTAAAACATATGCATAGACATATGAAAATATAATATGAAATAGCCATTTGCTAATTCAGGGGTTTATATGTTCCTATACTTTTATTTTTATTGTTAGTTCTAGTTACACACATATAAAATGCATATTTCACTTTAATTGCCTTAACATAAAAACAGCACAGCATATGTTTAAGTGATTCCTACTGTGGAAAATGGTATAAAAAACTTTTACAAGAAATGTATATTTTATTAGATGAGCATATACCTTTATAATTGATGTAGGGGAGTTTTAATTAAGCTGGTTCAGCTATATTATTTTAACAAAGAAACAGAAAACAAATTTTGATGACTAATACATTATGGGTCAAGAGAAAGTTAAAATGAATTATTAAATGAATACTAAATCAGTAGTAAGTTAAAAGTAACCATCATTAACAGGCTCAAGGCAAGCTGAGAAGTGCAGTGGCAGTGTACTGCCTGGATATATTATTCAGAAGTGTGAAATCCCACCAGAATCGTATAGTGGCAATAAAGAAAACTAAAGATAAAAATATACATAATTCATAGAGGCATAGATATGTTCTTGAAAAAAAAAGAAAGCATTCTAGCAGAACTGCACGGAAAACCCTAAGTTTGGAATTTCAAAAATTTAGAATTTTGGGTTAGAACATTCAAAAAATTGAATTGGAATTTTAAGGAACTCCTGGGAGTGGACAATAACAATGATTTTACTAAAATCTGAATTAATACTGAAAGCTATATTCCCTGGCTGGTGGATATTGCAGGGGCTCAGCAGAAGAGTGGACAATTCAAGGAAATCCCTCAGAAAACTGACATTTAAATTTAATCACATAGTTTTTATTTCAGCTATGTTTTTAAAGCTTCTCATGGTGATGGTAATCTCTTTGCAGCTCGTGTACATTCATTATCACTATCTTTGATAAACTGTTATACTATATGTTCTCATAAGAAGTTATGGGATTCAATGTTACATTTTTTTCCTGAAACACAGGACCCATACCATATGTATTTTAATTCATTTGTGCTTTGAGGTAACAAATGAGGATTTTGACAGCATGCGAAAAACTAAAAGGTTGCTTAGGGACATAATACATTGCAATATAATATAAAGCTTTCTTTTTTTAATTTCTTCTTTGGCATTGATGTCCCCAGACCCTTCTGTGCTGTATTCCTTTCTGGCTCATTAAGCAGTGATATACTTAAAAGGATGTCAGGATAAAATTGAATAGGTATATCATAATTATATTTTTAAAATCTGAAACATACACATTAATTTCACAGACTGTTCAACCATGGAATAAATCTAAATATTGCAAAAAATATTCCAAAGGAAGCAGAAGTTACAATGTTAATAAAAGAATGTTATTTTCTAAGTTGGAAACCATATACTTTCCTGAAAGCATGATCATACACATTCTTTGATTCATTTTAGAATGATCAAGCCATTTAGCATAGAAATTCCCATTGTTTTGTTTTTTCATTTGCCTCAACACAGCAGGAATAAATACTGATAAAACACTGACATGACGAGATATGTGTTCCCAAACATTCTACAGCTGATTATTTTACTCAGCAATACAATAACATAAAATGAATAGTTTTCCACTCAGTGTTCATCTAATTTTAGACTCAAGATATGTAATAAAAAGTACATTTTGGATGTCATCTTATTTTTGAATACTTTAGTATCTTTTCAAGACAGGACATTTGCATTTTTTCACTTGCATTTTAAAGTATGACTGAAAATCATTACATTTCTAATGTTGAGAATATAGAGTTTTAACAGAAGTTGATACCAGTTTATTTCTATTTCAGAGAGTCCTATGGTCAAAATTGTTCTAAATCATTGTTTGGGCTTGATTCCTGCCAATAGGGATTTTTCTGATGCTCAAGTTCTGTAGGTTCTATCAGACTGAAATCTGATTGACTATCGGACTGAAGTCTGTGCAAGATGTGTGTATGCTACATTAGATTGTCTTCTATGAAGAGATGGAATTGAGTGCATGCAGTTTATTTTACTATTTTAATTTGTAAGGAATTACATTTCTACAGGACTGTGCAATTATTAACACAGGACTATATAATTATTAATACTTCATTTTAGTTACCTAAAATACAGTTTTTTTTAGATTTTCATTTCTGTTCTGGATGTAGAATAGCATTGTCTCATTGGCCTCTTTATTAACTCATTTTAGCCATTTTAGTATCAGTTCTACCTTGTGTTTGTCACCTGGTTACATGGTGGCATTAATTAATACAGCAGAGTTTTGCTTCACACATTTTCCCAGTGTTTTTATGTACTTTATACCCTTATAGCCAGTCTTTTATGTACTTTATACCCTGAAGACAGATGAAAATACATTTGTTCCTCCAGCAGCATAAACAGAGTTTTCCCACTTTCACATAAAAAATGAATGTCATTCCAGCCAGGCACAGAAACGTATAGTACAGTACATGTACCAGGCGAAATGTGTGCTCTTCAGAAAGTCAGACTTGCAGGGCTGTGATCTCTTAATTTCCTGTATAGGTGTCCCATGCAGAAACAATGTTTGGAAGCTACAGTACCTTGTCTTTCTTAATTAACTTTGTGTTTTGTTTTTCTTTGTAGAGCTCACGTATTCCTGGGTTTTCAATGAAGCTTTCAACTTTGTACAGCAGGACAACCGTCGCTTCATTTCACAAAAGACAGGGAACTTGTACATAGCAAAAGTAGAAGCATCAGATGTTGGGAATTACACCTGTGTGGTGAGGAATGTTATAACCAATGCCACAGTGTTCAGTTCTCCAACTCCTGTAGTATTACGTACAGATGGTAAGACTCTTAAACTGGCTTTTATTCAGTTTTGTGTACCAAGCTTGCCATTCTATATAGAACAATGAAAAACTGAAAAAAAGAGTAGGTTGAGCCAAATAGTGCTTTTATGTTTCTTGCTGCATGTAAGCAGGACATTAGTTTATTAATAACCTGTCTTTCAGCTGCCAAGAACCAAGGCTGTATCAGAGTTTGTTCAGAAACTGTAAGAGGGTTAATATGCATGGAGCCTAAATAACATTGATCCCTGCAGAGGCATGAAGCAAATTGTGAATCAGTGAGCCTAGTGCTGGCAATGTTCCCACCTGTACAGTGGCTACCTTAGGGATTGATGGAGAGGTTTATTTTCGCCATTTGTGTCCACATATTTTAAGAATTATACATTTTAGTCTCCTTTTTGTATTTTTAATTGCAATATTACTGTATCATAAAACATACCGTGAAATGGTTCATTAAAAGGGAAATTATTATGATGACCACCCCCCAGCACCTCCTTAAGACCCACCTGTTCAATCTCTACCTTTAGATTATGTGATTTATCATTGTCATTTCTGTGCTTTGTACTGTATTTCTTTTGCTTTGTTATTGTAGACTGTACTTTCTGAGGTGCATTTTTTGGTCTTTGTATTATACAGTAGCATATTAACTTACTGTATTTGTTTTGTTAATCTATCTTTACATGTGGTTTATACAATGTTATTTTTTACACTAGCTAATTGATTGTAAGTATCTTTGGATAAATACACCAATCAATCAATTCATCAATGCAATACATTGATTATCATCAGTGGATTATTTATCTGCTCTCTGGAGGAAAATAAATACCAATTCAATATATTGTAAATACTAATTAATTAATTCCATGAATTTTGTAAAACTGAATAGACTTTCAACATCATTAAAATCAGCTCATACTCAATTTTTCAAACTTGGTTATCAACTTGGTGCTTTCTGATGTTGTACTGTACAGAAAAAAGAAGAAAATTGATGCTCTTCTCATATTTGGACATGAATCTCTTAATGACATAATTCGGTTGTGTTCTGTTTAACCTAAAATAGCATAACATAACATAACATAACATAACATAACATCACTTTATTAGCCCCATACAATTTCTTGCATTAGGAATTCGTCTTTTCGCATACCCCAGCTGCTCTCCATGAGACACAGACAGTGAGAGACGCTTGGGGTCAGAGCGCAGGGTCAGCCATTGTACAGCACCCCTGGAGCAGTTGGGGTTAAGGGCCTTGCTCAGGGGCCCAACGGAGTAGGATTCCTCTGCCGGCTGCAGGATTTGAACCGGCAACCTTCCAGTCACAGGCGCAGATCCTTACCCCAGAGCCACATAATAGAAGTTAGCTGGATATTTTAGTAAGTTATAATTTATCTTACTGAAGAGACTTCCTAGTACTATGTCTGTAAGTTTGCCTGTAATTGTTATTTTTTTAACAGCTGTGATGGGAGAGTATGAGCCAAAAATAGAAGTGCAGTTCTCAGACACAGTTTCTGTTGCTAAAGGATCCTCGGTAAAGTTGGAATGCTTCGCCCTGGGAAAGTATGTACAGTATCAATTTCTGTAATTGCCACAGAAGCAAAGTAATTACTTTGGATAATAATGTAATGTAGAACTGGAGTAATGTTAACTACCAAAATAAGATGTGTGACTCAACCCAACTCAATTGAATTCACTACTGAAGAAAAGTAGTCCAAGTTTTGGAAAAAAGTCAATATTATTTTACTCAAACAAAAAGTGACTTGTTTTTCAGAACAGATGTATAAATCTATATGAGTCTCTATGAAATAAATTTCTCCAAAATAGAAAAAAAATCAATTTGTTTTACAGTAAGGAACACAGAGTAACTGCATTAATCAGAAATCATGGTCACATAATTATATGCATTTCTGTTAGCGATTGATTGCTTTTTCTTAATTTTGAAATACACAAGTTTTTTTTTAAATGCAATATTGCCAGTACCTGTTCAAACATATGTGGCATTAATTAACATTTTCTTTTTGATATATCTAGCCCAGTTCCTGTCATAACATGGAGAAGAGCAGATGGTAATCCTTTTCCTGGCAAGGTCAAAATAAACAGCTCCAATGGAGTCCTTGAAATCCCATATTTCCGACCAGAAGATGCTGGGATATATGAATGTATTGCTGAGAACTCAAGAGGAAGAAATGTTGCAAAAGGAAGGCTGATTTTCTATGGTATGTCAATTTACACCTCCTGATTCAATCTAAAGAGTTTCTTTTGATATCAGCTTAAAAATGTACTTCGTTTTTTTTTTATTTTGCATCTCACACTTGTAATTCATTTTAGATTAAAGAAGAAATGTGGAAATTAAAGTTCCGATCTGTGAAAGGCTGTCTTTTGTTGTTTTCACTTAAAATATTCCATGTCTCAGACTTTTTAGACTGCATTTCAAATGCAAAATATTCAGTTGTAACCATAGAAAACACATGAATTTATATTAAGCATCCTGATGAAAACAGAATATATTTCTGAGCATGATAAAATTGTGGAATAAGAAGTGCCTATTTTAAATTAAAAGTCGAAGTTAAGTAAATATTCAAATATATATATATACTTTAATGCCTGTTTGTTTGTGTTACATGTCATATTTTAATTTGTTATAAGGGATTCAAGAGCTGATACTCTAATTATATTTGTCAGATAACACAATATACCTAATGGCTGCATTGCTATGAATGAAGTTATCTCATTATTGTCAGAGTTCATTGAAGCAAGTCTAATTCAAATAGCTGTTCTATTAATTATATAGTCTGAGTTTAATAACTATTATTTTTCTCAAACTGTGTAAGGGTATTAAGAAGAAAAGATTATCTGGAATTAATTTGTACCAATTAACCTTTATGTTTTGTGTGCCTTTGTAGTTTTCTGCAATGTTAATAAACATTCAAACATATCTATTAACCATAGACACTAAAAGAAATAAGTAAAAACAACAAATTATACTGTATACTGTTTAGGAATTTCTATTTGACCATTCTTATCAAGTATTTGTTTCACTGTTGGCAGTGCATGGATTAGAATATTTTATTTTAATGTTTTGTAACACTGTACATGGTTCTTAGAATTGTATAGTTTAAACAGTGCATTGGAGAGTTTATAGTTGTTTTTAATAATACTTACTGTACATCTGAAACCAAATAGAATAGAAACTGACTATTCTTTGTTGAGATCTGTTGATGATTTTTTTTAATTGTGTTGGTATCTGTAGATGTTGAACATCTTCACTGGGTCCAAACATTAAAAGATTCATACATGTCCATTGAAGATGATCTCTATTGGGAGTGCAAAGCCAGTGGGAAACCAAAACCTACATATAGGTGGCTGAAAAATGGAGAACTTTTGGTTCTTGAGGTGAGTGGAAGTCCTGATGGTTTACTGGTGAATGGCTTGCTAATAGGTATTAGTGGACCTGAGATGTCACATGTCACATGATTGTTTAGTACTACCTGTTTACATCCTGTTCACACCTTGTTCCGACTCATTTGATTGATTTATTTATATAAATTATGTTTATAGATGTAGAAGTACTGTAATTTAATAATCTTAAAAACTATATGGACAATTTGCATATTTAGCAGAACAGCTGAAAATAAATTATTAAATATTGGCATTTAACCTTGATAAACCAATCTGTTCTCTTATCTGAGTCAATATACATGTATGATACTATTGTATGTCACATGTAATCATTTTCTAAATATTCTATTGATATTTAATGGGAAAAAATAAATTAGGTCAGCAATGCACCTGAAAAAAAGAATGCAAGTAAATAAATCTGTTTCACGTACTATGTTTCCATTAAAAGATCCTTTATCATTCAGAGGCTGATTGTAAAATGTGATAAAATGGTGTATTAAGATGCTACTGCTTTGAATTTTCTTGAAAACACGTAGTAATAAAGTGCTTAGTAAAGCCAAGGTTTTACCTATGTATCGACAATGCACTTAAAAGAATTAGGCAGCTAGAGGAATCAATATTAAATTAGGAGTGAGAGTACTAAGTAAAGGTCACACAAACATCTGAGAGAGATTAAATTGGCTTTATAAAGCTAATTGACAGATTTCTTCTTAAAGTATAAGACCAATAACATTTCCAGCATTGATTCTCTTGAGCAATGATGGTTAACTGACAGCAGTATGGACTAGTAGTTAGGGCTCTGAACTTGTAACTTGAAGGTTGTGGGTACAATTCCTTGGTGAGGCACTGTTATTACGCCTTTGAACAAGATACTGGAATCAGTTGCTTCATGAAAATATTCAGCTATATAAACGTGTTCAGATGTGGGTTGCTTTGGATAAAAATGCCGTAAGTAAACCGATTAAAACAAATGATCAAAGTGGAATAATAAGAACTGTGATCTTCTAGCAAGGCTTAGTCTGGGTGAGTACTGGAATGGAACACCTCTAAGGAAACCCATGAGCCGGAATTTCCAAACTAATTTCTTAGAATAGTGATCTTACTGGTGGATCACATGGTGTAGGTGGTGTTATCTTTCAGTTGAGACAAAACTACTTGACTATTAAAGAGCTCGTATTACAATTTGGCCCCTAACTGTGTGGCCCATAAATTAATTAAAGAAGATCACACCTGCTGATGCATAATGTCTGCTGCATATGACCAAGCTAAATGGGTAGATCCCCACCTATATGTAAAGTACCTTGAGATTATTTGAAGTGAAAGGCACTATATAAATGCAAGCAATTATTGTGATCCCTTTTTCTTGTATTATGTAACCAGGACAGAATTCAGATAGAAAATGGTAGACTAACCATTACAAATCTCAGCCTGATGGATTCTGGGATGTATCAGTGTTTGGCAGAAAACAGACACGGAATAATTTATGCTAGTGCTGAGCTCAAGGTTGTCGGTAAGAGGAAAATTGTTTGTTTCCATGCCTGCATCTTTAGAAAAGAACAACTTTTGTATTTGCTGTCACAAAGCTGTTATGTACACTAAATCCATGCAATTTTGATATGCCCCTACTGTGGGGAAAGATTAATTACCTTGAAGCAAAACACTGTGTTGAACATCTTATAAGAAAATGAGACTTACAATAAATAAATACAAAATCAATTGAAATTAATAAGTTTAAAGTATGTGTACTGTATGCTTTATTTTTAGGTTCTTTGATAATGGTCTATGCCTTCATCATAATCCTTTTACATACGGTACTTTACCTGGAAGCAAAACAGAAAGGGAGCTGATAGCTCCAATAAATGAAGCTTAATTAATAAACATTAATTACTTTAATAATAATTAATAATTAATCTGCATCTTTTGATCTTTTTAATGATGATAGGAACTATTGTTTTAAAGGCTTACTGTTTATGCTTTTTTAACTTAAACATATTCTTTCTGTCACAGCATCACCACCAGATTTTTCCAAAAGTCCAGTGAGGAAAACCACAATGATTCAAAAAGGAGGTGAAGTTACCATTGAATGCCGACCAAAAGCTTCTCCAAGGGCTACCTTCTCATGGAAGAAGGGCGGTGAAATTCTTCAAGAAAGTAAGAGGTATGATTCCTGAATTGTATTGATTATAGATTTGATACAACTCATACGTTTTCCTTACTGCACAAATAAATTTAACAATTACATAATGCTGCGCTTCATATTCTTAACAGTATATGCACTGTATGAATTCAGATATTGTCAGAGATTATTGAAAAGAATGGTGAACAGGCAAGTGTTACAAGATTAATTTTTAGATTATTCAGGTGCATTCTTCAAATGAAGTCTTGTGTCTAGAGTTGTTATCAAGTATGTCTTGTTGGAAGGAAATTGACATACTAAGAGAAAACCCATGCAAGCACAAGTTGAATTTGAGAAGGTCCTCCAAGTTGTATTTTGCAAGAATTGAAACAAAAACCAGGAGCTGTAAAGGTGTAGCACTAAGTACTGTACAAGGCCCATGTGCAATCACATTTTTGTATTTTAAGAGAAGATCTTTCACCAAATATTAAAAAAAATAAAAAGCTGAGATGGGCTAAAATAAAACCAGTGAGAAGTACAGTATGTAACATTAAGTAACTCTGTTAGGGTACCTTGGCAATAATAATGCAATAAAGCACTTCCTTGCTTGTGCTTCTTAATCACCAATAAGTGTGTCAGGTGCGTAGCTGTGTCATCATGTGTAGGCTGCAAAGGAACAAATAGGTTTTCTTCCATGCTGAAAGGAGAAGAAAGAAAACACAACATCTCGGCTGTGGAGCCTTCTTCAGGTGTGAGAAAGACAGGGCAGACAGCAAAGATTAAATAGGATAGGAGAACAAAAGCTGGGAGAGTGGAGGAGGCAGGAGCAGAGGAGAGGCAGAGAGGCCACTCAAGTGGTGCGAAGTTAAGAGAGGTGTGAAGTCGATACCTGCATGTAAATAGAGAAGATTACATGAAAACAAGTGTGTCATTGAGAGAAGGTGGAAGATGTGAACCAAGTTTCAGGATAATTTTTGTTTCTGATGTCTTTCTGCTATGGGAGTTAAGAAAACCTTCTATGAGAACGCAAACAGAGATCAGTGTAATCATGGCCATCTGAGGTGAAATGAGAAACTATGGGCTTGGAGAGATCTTTAATCTTCACAGCCCTAACATGTCCTCTGAAGTGGTCTCCTACAGTAGTCTCCTTCTGGTTTCCCTAACATAGATAGCTGGGCATTTCCTGGAAGAGATACAGTAAATGAGGTTAATGGAGGTACAAGTGGTTGCCTGGGTGATCCAGAATTGTCCTGAGGGGCCTTGAATAAGTGTGGTGTTAGATATGTACTTGCAGGTGATGCAGCAAGCTCTGTTGCAGGGGAAAGTACCTGGTGTCGATGATTTTTGAGGGTGGTCAAGGGAGCTGTGAGCAAGAAGGTTACACAGATTAGGCAGCAGACAATATGAGATGATGGGGCAGTCAGAAAAGAGGGCCCCAGTGGAGGGATCAGCCTGTAGGATGGAAAAGGTGTCGTTAATGGTCCTGGGGATAGAAAGTGTGTTAGGGTGGAAGGGAAGCACCAAAGGACAGCGGCTGTTAGGCCACGGGATCCTGGTTGAATTGTTGACTGGGATGAGGGCCCTGTCAAAAACATGGGTGTTGGATCCTCTGTTGATGAAAAAAGAGTACATTTTGAGTGCTTGGTTCTGAAAATCCATCTCATCACTGCAGAGTTATCGTAGCCGAAGGAACTGTGAAAAGAGAGTTTTTAGTGTGTTTGGGGTGAAATGATATGCACAGAAGATAGCTGTGTGAATCCGTGGGTTCGTAATAGACTGAAGTAGAGGATCAGGGATGGTTAATGGATAGGTTTATGTCTAGAAACAGAAGAGTAGTGGAAGATATGTTAACTGTATATTTGAGGAACAAGTGGAAGTTGGTGACATGATGCAGGAAGTGCTCTAACGGGTAATTAGAGCATGTGGGAGCACCGACGCAATCATTGATGTATCGCTTGTAGAGGTCAGGGACGAAGCCAGTGTAGGAAGTAAAGAAGCGTTCTTCTAGCCAGCCAACAAAAACAATGGCATAACTGGGTCCCATTCTGGTGTTCATGGCAATTCGACTAACTTGCTGGTAAATAAGGTTATTGAATAAGAAGGCATTGAGTGTGAGTAACAATTCTGCAAGACGTACAAGGATGTGGGTGGGTGGAATGTGTCTACCTGCTTACATTTCACTGATATACTTTATGATGAATTAAACTCATACACAGTACATATTTAGTGGCAGCATTCAAGGCACAGCCATTTACCAGCAGCCACATCACTCTGCAATTCACAACTGGCAACCCACTGAAGCTAAGCAGGTGTGAGCCTGGTCAGTACCTGGATAGGAGACCTCCTGGGAAAAACTAGGGTCGCTGCTGGAAGAGGTATTAGTGGGGCCAGCAGGGGTTGCTCACCCTGCGGACCATGTGGGTCCTAATGCCCCAGTATAGTGACGGGGACACTATACTGTAAACAGGCGCCGTCCTTCGGATGAGACGTAAAACCGAGGTCCTGACTCTCTGTGGTCATTAAAAATCCCAGGGCATTTCTCGAAAAGAGTAGGGGTGTAACCCTGGCGTCCTGGCCAAATTTCCCATTGGCCCTTACCAATCATGGCCTCCTAATAATCCCCATCTATGAATTGGCTACATTACTCTGCTCTCCTCCCCACTGATAGCTGATGTGTGGTGAGCGTTCTGGCGCACTATGGCTGCCGTTGCATCATCCAGGTGGGTGCTGCACATTGGTGGTGGTGGAAGGGAGTCCCCATTACCTGTAAAGCGCTTTGAGTGGAGTGTCCAGAAAAGTGCTATATAAGTGTAAGCAATTATTATTATTATTATTATTATTATTATTATTATTATTATTATTGTTATTATTATTATTATTATTTCTTGGAGTTCGTTTGACCCCTTTAATTCCCATTCTTTGACATTTTTCAAAGTCCTCAGTTTTTTTTTCTGAATGTCTACTGCCTGTCATTTTTCTCTAAACCCCTGGGATTAAACCATGTCAGGTGATTTTTTTTAATGGGCTAATGCTCACCTACTGTGGGATCATTCATAACACCTGAAGTGGTAGACTATTTTAATGCCAAAGAGTAGCTTTCAAGCAACATGTGGGAGGGTTTCCAGTAATCTTATTATCCATTTGTCTGTTACAAAGTATTCTGTCACCATATCCACCCCAGTGATTTACAGTATTCCTAGGATTAATCTAGTAATTGACATCTGGAATTAACATTAAGGATGATGTTTTTGACCTAGTAAGCACAGATCCATGATGAATTAAGAGATTGGGACTCCCTTTATAATGATCACTATATCAAAAGCCCTGCCCCATGATATACTGTAGATACTATATTATACACATACAGTATATATGCAGGTAATTCATTTAAAATTATTGCAATTTACAGGTAATAATTTTTCTTTCTCAGATGGGTCAAACATATTTTGAATGTCATTATACAGTATGGTGACATGCGATGAAGAGTCTCTCAGAGTTAAATATGTGTAGATAAGGAAATCTGTACCATTTCATAGTGTGGGTAAGAATACATACAGCAGGATTATGCATGGCTCAGCTAAAGTATTCTCCTGTCTCTGCTTATGGAGATATAGCTACTGAAATCAATCACCATTTATCTATACATTTTCAGTAAATCAGCGAACCTGCTCTGGCCTGCAAAATGAACTATTGATTAGTCATCATATGCCACAGTAAGCTGTCATATGGAGAAGCAGAAAATAGTGATTACAGAGTGTCTGCATCTTGACAGTACATAAATATGTCAAAAAGAACGAAGTATACATGTGGGTATCTAGAGTATATGAAAGTAAATGATATCCCAATGTCCTGGCTAACCATTCTGATTTTGCACAATCTGGCCTACCTAAAGTTCTTAATCCAATTGGTGAAGCAATTTCTCACTTCTTTGTCTGCACTCTGGCTGCAGGTGCAGAATGGCTGTATACTTATACATAGCGCTTTCAGATCCTTCAAAAAGGTGAAAATCACTATCAAGTGATTAATATGATCGGGATTATGATACCGATGTTTGTTTTAATTCTACTGTTTATATAATTCTCCTCTAAAATGGAATCAGGAGATTTTATGTGCCAATTGTGTTAGAAACTGCAGAGGTGTCCAGGCACCTTATTAATAGCAATCAGCTCTGTTACATGAAGTTATGAGAATCCCATGACCTACTGTGCCCCTTTGACTGAACTGATATTTCTGCACAGTGCTTCTCTACCAGTTAAACACGTGGCAACTTCATTTGTTGATTGAAACTTCATGGGATATAATTATGAAGAGAAAGCCACAGAAACGTGTGGAGAGCACATTTAGTTTCATGTTTATTTCATTTTGCACAGCTTAAAGCTGAAATGCCTTTTTTTAAACACCACAGATCTATCACTTTCACTGAAGGCTACCCCCTGTAGTTTATGCTGCTTTATATTCATACCTTGTTTCATTACCTTTCGAAAATGGCCTTTAATGTTTTGATATAATCACACACGTTACTTTGTGATAAGGCTCGAGTTAAAGATTCATTTCAATTTGAATGCTCCAGTATCTCTTCCCAATACACATCTCAACACCCACCTAGTTTTTTTTCTTTAGTCTTAATTGTCCTACAGTGCATATTTTCATACATGGAAATTGAATCCTTTAATCCAGTCACCTTCCTCCAAAAAGGGTTACCAAGATAATTACTATGACCACAAAATAATTCAAAGCAAACAAATGGTATACAGCATATGAAAAACTAAACAGTCTGTCTTTATACCTGCTTAAGTTTTAGATGATCAAAAGAGTCATTCTTTGTTTAGCAATACTGCTGTCTAGTATGCTCCTTGATAACAAGGTTCTCAAATATCCATGAATGTGCAAGTAGCACAGCAAAATTGTTGCCAATGTAGTGATTCTAAAAAAGTAACCTGAGAAATTTGTTTTTTTTTTCCCATTTTTTCAACATTTCAAATTATAATACGAAGAAAGATCAATATTGATAGTGGTAATTTCACAAACATTTTATTTATGTATAGAAGATATTGGTAGCATGTATTTTCTATCATATAATTCTCTCAATCAGGGTGGCTGTGTTAGAGGATGGAAGCCTGAGAATCACCAATGTTACGAAATATGATGGTGGAAGATACACATGTATTGCCAGAAACCCATTTGGAACTTCGAGCAGCACAGGAAGTTTGGTGGTTAAAGGTAAGCTTTTAAACTGGGATTTTACTGGCTTTTCAGCATGAGCATTGAGAAATAAGAAAAGAAAAAAAAAGAATAACCCAACCATGAAATTGATAATGAAATATATAGTTGTTTTATGTTCCTGCTAGTCTGACAGTAACATAACTCATCCTAAGCTTTGTCAGCTTTGAGTTATTGGCCGTGCGGTTACGTCCAGAAAAGAAAAAAATACTTTGGCACCTCCTGGAAAAAGTACAATATGTGCTGCATTATTCTAAACCCATTCATTATATCTTTTATTTTGATTTAATAAAAGCTTAGCATCATAGCATTTTGTAGATTTAAAAACTAAATATATCCCTTTTTAATTTATATAGCTTTTGAGTTTCAACTTAATTGCCATGACAGAAATAATTAAATTGGATTCCAAACACTGAAATAAGAGTATGCTCAAAGCAGAGATACTTACTATGCAGTATGTTGGTCAGCTTGCTTGCTTTCCTCTCAATGCTGTTTTCTACCACTAATCTTCCAAGTCTTGTCTCAGCTGGATAAAACAAATGATTAGGTGTTAAAAAACACCTTCAGATTTTTAAAGGTCACTCTAAGTCATCTCTGCTAGACCTCATAAACTATTTATGAGGGACATCTGTTGCTACTGTACATGGACATTGGTACACCACTGTTTAGTTTCTAAACCCAAAACTGATTCCCAAGCTCACATTGAGATTGTACTTGAGACACAATTTTGTGTCCTGGCCAGATATTTATAAATCAGTTAATGAGATTTAATGTTCAGTAGAGGGAGAATGGGTCTTTTGTGTAGGAAGATAAATTTTAATTTCAGTAACCAAAAACCTTATTTCCATACATCTGGAGTCTCCTTCTCACTGTTCAACAGCTGTGTTCATTAACAAATGATTTAATTGATAATCATTTATTAATATTAACTGATGTAAGTGTGATTTATAATCTCTTACAGAGTCAGTGCACTTCTTGATGTCCAGGTGGCATTTTATAAGAACAATTAGGCTGTATTTTATTATTGTAAATGTTGCAGAGCCCACAACCTATATGTAAAATTAGTTTCTGTCATCTGTGATGTATGAATCTGGTAATTTTAAGAAATGTGTTAATGCACAAAGCATAATTTCCAACAAATGTATTAATTCAGTAAGGAAAACTCTGGAATCTTTGTGTGGAGTGTGCATGTTCTTCTTGGCTTCACATGGGCTTGTGCCAGGTTCTGTACTTCCCAACCTCCCAGAAACATTAGTGTCCAGGCTTCATTGGCTATTCTAAAGTGTCCCTTTATCTGTGTCCCTGCAATGGACCGGGCATCCTTTCCAGAACAAGGGAAGTGGTATACTGCAGCCTTCACCAGGTTATGTGTATTTCTCATACCAAATGGCTCGATATACTATACCAAATAATGAATTAAACCAATACATCTAGTACAAGGTCGTGGAGGACCTGGATCCTATCGCCTATCATGTCCACACTTACACCAAGGCCAATTTTCCCAGAAGTGAATTAACCTTCTAGTATGTCTTTGGACTATAGGAGGAATCTGCAGCTTCTGGAAAAAATACATATTAACATGGGGAGAACATACAGTACAACCTTCACTCTGATAGCACCCCAGGAATTGGACCCATTGCCACCGTGGAGCAAGGCAGCAATTCTAATCACTGCACCACCATGCAACCTTATTGAACCAATCATTATTATTAAATTTGATTTAATATGTATAATATACTGTAATTGCTATTTGATTACATTCTGTTCAAAGAACATCAACTATTAGGTGAAGATCCTACTTTACTTTATGACTAATTTGATGCATTTTACAGTATATGAAGCACAAAACCATGTGTGTTAGTGTTAAACTTTGACTTTATATAAGTTGACTATTTGACTATATATAGAAGATTAAATTATAAATCAAATGTATAATGCATGTTGTTCCAAAAGATCTCTCTGCACGTTACAGGATTTTGTTATGTAAGATTTCTGTAAAATTAGCTGTCTAAAGCTATTACTCTCTTGCAGTATTTATTATCAAAGTAGTGCTCAATGTCTAAAAAATGTGTTTCGTTATGTACTCTTTGTCTTTATAGAGCCTACAAAAATCATTATTCCACCTTTAAGTGTTGATGCTACAGTTGGGGAAAGCATAGTCCTTCCATGTGAAGTATCAAAAGACTCAACCCTAGATCCCACCTTCAAATGGTTTTTCAATGGGAAGCTGATTGATTTTAACAGACAAGACCATTTTGAAAAAATCGGAGGAGTAAGTACTTGAAACTCATAATTCACCCTAATGCTACTGTATGATACAAGCTCTACAGACATTCCATATTGGAGTTAGAGCTTAAACCAGAGAAAGATGCAATCAGTTTCCTTGTGCTCATTCCTAAAAAATGAATGGTCAGATTGCAAATATGGCTTAATCTGTAACTAATATTTATATTTCTAAATTATCATATTTTCCTAATCTGAAGAGGTTCTTTTTGGAATACAGTATGTTTACCATGTGTTTACTCTAAATTAACATAAAATAAGTTAATTTACAAAAACCTATGTCTAAAAGAGATTTCTAATGCACTTGCATACATTATGTAATACCAGACCAATCTAAATTTCCAAAACCAGCTACAGGAATTATTTAAAAATGTGGATTTGTCTAGATATGAAGACTAAAAGGGTTGGATATTTTCCAAGATACAGTAATTAGTAGTTTTGTAAAAATAATTCCTGGTCTAGTTAAAAGTTAAAAGTTACATTTCTCAGGTTTCAGATCTAGTTTTTGAAATACTAACTCATTCAACTTTGAATAATAACTTTGAACAATTTACAGTGCTATTACTCAGCAACAAATCACATTTCCTCTTATAATACTTAAGTGCACATATTCAAAATATTAGTTGTTTGTACTGGATTTTGGAATACAGTGATCTAAGCATAAATTGTTCTTTCACAGATACAGTAGGTAAATTGTAAGAATGTTATCTCTTGGCATCTTTAATAAGGTCTAACTGCTCAGCATTGTGGAGTGAAAAACACCAGAAGCTTTATGAATATTTTTCTTTCTGTACAGGGTTCTTCTGGTGACTTGATGATCAGGAATATTCAACTGAAGCATGCAGGAAAATATGTCTGCATGGTCCATACAGTTGTTGACAGTGTATCAGCGGCAGCTGACTTGATTGTGAGAGGTGTGCTTACTTGCTGTGTGTCTGTTTTTAGCAAGTTATTTTATTACTTATTTCAGGACACTTATAGAGAACGGCAGTTCATATATTTTTTTAATCACAGTAGCCTCATGATATTGATTAATGAAAAGATGAAGCAAAACCATGTTCTTCCAATCTATTTTTAATGGGTATCTTCTTTTTAAACCATCCAATTATATTCCTTTTCTTTTCTGCAATAAGTGTATTGTGCATGAAACAGCTATCCATTTTATTTTAATAGATTTATTATGAATGTGATATGACTTTGTATGTGCCTGAACGCTTTATGTGTCATATCAGGGCCCCCAGGTCCTCCAGAGGATCTGATTGTTGAAGAGATTACTGACACAACAGCTCAGCTTTCCTGGGGACCAGGTACTGATAATCGTAGCCCAGTTAACACTTACACAATACAGGCAAGGACACCTTTTTCAATAGGATGGCAGGCAGTTAAAACAGGTAATTATACCCTACAATTAATTGAATTAATAACTAAATTCCCATTTGATTATTTGTCTGTGTACCATTCTATTTATACTGTATACATAATGTTGGAAATGTCTGTCCTCTTTTCATCCTAGACTATTTTGTAAGGATTTTATTGACTCATTACCGTTGAACAGTACCATTGAGTACCATTGAGTTCTTGCGTTGAATTACAAAAGTTATTTACCTATAAATCCATTGAATGTGACAGTAATGAAAGTAATGAAAAGATAATATTTATTCTTAGAATAGCAATTATTACTGATTTTGAAAAGTTTCCTTAATTTAATAAGCGCCTTTAATAAACCTTTAATAAAGGTTTGGGAAATATCTTAGTTTTCAAGTATTTTTTTTAAGTCTACAATGTGTGGAAGACATTTGAAGACAAAAAAATGTAAAAAGTATGTAAAGTAAATACATATATATTTCATGATGTTAAATAGTTCAGTTCCAGTCTCTCTTTTAATCATAGTTCCTGAATACATACCTGGAAAGACACTGAGAACCACAGTGGTAGATCTAAACCCGTGGGTGGATTATGAATTTCGGGTGGTTGCAAGCAACAGTGTTGGGGTTGGAGAGCCAAGTGCTCCATCAAAGCAGTTCAGGACAAAAGCAGGAGGTAAGATCTTCATTTCCATGTGACTTAAATGTCTTCCTTCAAGAAAATATGTATTATTAACTGTAGAGCAAAACAATTGTGCTCGTTTCAATGCCCTTGACTAAATATTAAATTACTGTATGTTAGGTACTGTACAGTATGACTTTTGATTCATAACAACATCGAACTACTGTATATTGAAGTTGTTTATTCTTAGTAGACCAGGAGTTTATTATATAACATTACAAAGCAAGTTTGTTTTAAATTAACTTCTAAAAACAACCTGAATATTTCTGTAGAATTTCATGGCACTTCCCAATTCAATAGTATGAGCTGTGTTTCAATTGGAAGTGAACAACTGATCTTGCTTGGTTATACTGTTCTTGTAATCTGCTAAGTGATATACCCCTGACATCAGCCCTGTAGTTTGTTCTCTGTCATTTGCGTGATTATAGAACAGCATGTTTTGAACAGTGTTTCACAGAGGTGCTGTTAAAAGATGATGTTCTGTATAGCTTTTGATGCACATAAGAACCAATTGTTATTTCACATTTCCTTGAGTGCCTTTTAATAATGGTACTTACCATGTAGAAGTAACCTTCCTGGTTGCATTTTGATCCTATCACTATCAAAGAGTAATCTTTACTCCTTTTTTTGTATAATACTGTCTCACAATATATTTTATTTTTCAAAAACATCATGCATGATATCTGATAAGGGATTGTTAACTTTATATTCCTTTCAATGTCTTTAAGCTTTCTAAACATAACAAATAAAGAAAAAGACATGCCGTTGTCAGTATACTGCAGCTCATAGAAAGGACAAAAAAAGAGGGAGAAATTGCCTATTTGTCCCTACTTTAAAAATGCACATTTGAAATAAGTGATTTGTCAGAGTACTTGTACTTGATCTTTCAGATTCCATTAAAAGATTTCTGGAATCACTGCTCTGCTAATGAAACAGTGAAGAAAAGCAAGTGTTATAATGACAAAAGGGAATCCACTTAATGGTTTAGACTAATGTTTCACACAAAACAGTGTGGGTTTCGTGTGGTATACATTAGCAAGCAGAACATTCAGCAGTGACTAATGCATGCTCTCATCGACAACTGCTAGGTCTTTTGAAAAATACTGTTATGTTGGACAGATGAATTCAAAGAGTCTCCTTTAAGTCTGTAGCAAATTGAGAGTTGCTGTAGCAATTAGAAAATGGAATTGGAAATTGTGAGAGTTCTACTACTGTTAGGAATCAATCAAATATAATCATTTATAGTTTTACACTTGGATTATAAATATACAAGATACAATTTTATTTTATATTATTACAAATGTAAGAATATATTTGTGAAATAATCTGCAGTGATACGAAATACTATTTTTCACTCAGGGATTATAAAGATCAGAGTTCATAATTTCAGATTATACCTTGTTGGTTTTATCAGTGTCCTACACAGTAGTTAAATCACAATCATATTCTCAGATACAAGCAAATACACATTTACTACAGTGAACCATAAAACGTGTTTGCAGTTATAGTTTAACTCTCAATAATTATAGTGTGAATAAAGAAGTATAATACTCAAGGACCCATTGGCAAAATGTTCCTTTAAATTTTATACTGAGAATAAATAAACACAGCTTATGCTGAGAAGACAGAGCTGCATTGGGTAGGTCCACTGGGTGACTTGGCAGGTGCTTGCTCTCTGCTGGGAGTGTACTGGGACAGAGAGCTGAGGGAAGAGAGAGAGCTTTGCTAAGTATTACTGATGACCACTCTGGAATGAAATGTCTTTAAAACAGTCTGTGCACAGTCATCTTCTTGGGTCCAGTTGCAAGAGAGGCTGGTGGAAGGAACTTGGTTCATCTCAGCCATATCCTTTTTCTGAATATACAAGGATACAGTATATTAAAAATCCTACTGTCTTTATTTCTTTGATCAGACAAAAAGGTTCCTGAAACATAAGATTGTTCTTTTACAGGAATAATATCTTGGGCAGAATTCTGCTCTTTACTGACTTACTCTCTTGGCCTGTCATCTTGGAAAAAGTTGACCTGACTCGGACTGTTTTCAGTAATGTGATCGGTAAAGTCAGGTTGCCAGTACAGTGAGACAGAGTAGGTGATGACAGGAAGTTAATCAATGAGTTGGGTGCTAGCTTTTAAGGTACAGCATCACGGTCAATGGTTGTTTAGGGAGTTGTCATATATAATCCTCTAACCCACTGTCTTGTACAGCAGAGGAATAGCAAACTTACCAAAGCCAACAGCACAATACTGTATGTCATTAGTATGTTTTCTTATCAGATAAGCCCCTTTAAGGTGCATTTATTTGCTCTGCCCACGCTGGTTTGTCAGGGCAACAGAAATATTATTAGAAATCATGAATAACACTTAATTCTAAGTGTAATAATATGTCTTGCCACTACATGTTTATTTACAGTATATTTGCTTTTGATAAATTTGATCTCACTTAGGGGGAGTGGATCCTTATTTTACAAAAGAAAACCTTTATCGTATTAGTTTTGTAGCATATTGCAGTCAAACAAAACCAACTACAGCTTGTACTATTTTTAGGTACTTTTTGATAGTGCAGGGTATTGAATACATGACAGTACCAGGGTCATTAAGTGCAACTTTTTGCACAATTCATACATCATCTTGCTTAAATGAAGTTGTGGGAGTCTGAACATGATACCCTGCTATTTTATCAAAGCTAGTATCCTGACATCTTTTAAGAAATGTCTGGATAAATTGAATCAGTTAGCTACCACAAACCAAACAAATTATATGGGCTATATGGCCACTGCTTTTCAAATGTTCTTATTATGTAATCTTCAATAAGTGTTTTTTCTTTCTTAAGTTCCAGAAATTGCTCCTGCTAATGTCAGTGGAGGTGGTGGAAGCCGATCAGAACTTGTAATTGTATGGGAGGTAATGTGATGCTTTTGATAAAAATTCAAGAAATTGATAGAGAAAGTCTGAGGTGTGGCTCTATTGACATGACTTACTGTAAATTGAAAAAAAAATCTAATTAGAGGAAAACCATTCATTTTTTCTCCCCCAACCGTGGTAAAGCTATCTCTAAATATACAGTGCAACTGAAACTTGACACAGTTGTGGGCTATTTAACCTGATGTGTGAAAGATGACGTGAGGACATGATAAATAAAACAATAAGAACATAAGAAAGTCTACAAATGAGAGGAGGCCGTTTGGGCCATCTGGCCCATTTCAGTTAGTAGTTTATTAAGCCAAGGATCGTTCGTTGAAGGAAGCCAAGGTATCAGCTTCAAGCACATGGCTGGGTGGATTATTCCATACTCTCACAGCCCTTTGGGTAAAGAAGTGCCTGTTATGTATTACACGAACTTGTAAATTTAAACATTATTTCCAAAGGTCTGTTAGTAAACATTTCTTCATAAATGTTACAAATAGATGCAAACCAAAAAAAGCTTTGTCTTAAATCAATGTCTTAATAAATTCCTTAAGAGCTTCTAATCCTTTTAACTCCCACCATGGGGTTAATTATGGATCTTTTATGAATAGCAATTTGAAGAATTTTTCTTGCTTTCTGCATTGCAAAATCTTTAGATTTCCTCTAAACTACAGTATTAAACAGTCCATTTTTTGTGGTTTTTGTTCTTTATCACACAGCCTATTCCAGAAGAGCTACAGAATGGAGAAGGGTTTGGATATGTTGTTGCTTTCCGACCTCTTGACACAACCACATGGATGCAGACAGTAGTAGCTGTACCTGATGCCTCCAGATATGTCTTCAAGAATGAAAGCATCCCACCACTTTCGCCATTTGAAGTCAAAGTTGGTGTCTATAATAACATTGGTGAAGGACCATTCAGTCATGTATTCACAGTTTATTCTGCAGAAGAGGGTAGGTTTGCTTCAGAAATTACTATTTACAGTAAACCTCAATTACTTCCCTTGATAATTAAAAAGTGCATTCAGTGATTACAAAGTGCATTCAATTATTACATCTTCCAAAGTTCATAAGCCATTGTCCATTCTCAGGAACTTTTTGTTTTCCAGTCTGTTTAGTTTTTTCTCAAATGAATATATCCATTTTTAAAAATGAGATGCTTGCTTAAAAATATTCTGTTAATTATTTTGAAGGGACAACATACTGTATACACTTAACAGACTTCGTATCAAACATGTCCTGTCTGAATCAGTCACTGAACGTTCGCATCTGATCAGTTATGTTTTGTTAATCTTGGCTGTTGTTGTCATTCATGTTCCACAAAATAGAAAGAAGAGAAAAACTAAATATGCAAGGGTTGATTAATTTTAATCCACCACTGTCACCTTGTCCTAACTGGGACCTGGTGAGACCAATAACTCAATAGCTTGGCAACACTCACTTGCTGTCATTTGAGCAGTAGATTGAAGGACAATTGCTGATCATTGACCTTTCCTGTTTGCATTATTGTTACAATAATAAGGTGAAATAATGAATCAGCCACATGGGAGAGTAAGACAGAAATCAGATCCAGGTGTAAATGTGCTAAATACATTCCACTCTTCTTTTAAAACCAATGTCATGGTATGTATTTTGTTTTTTTATTTATTGTGAACAATTTAAGAACCTAATGCGGCACCCTCAAGAGTGTCTGCTAGAAGTCTGTCAGCTTCCGAAATTGAAGTGTATTGGGATCCTGTGCCTTGGAAGACCAGTGCTGGAAGAATTCTGGGTTATGAGGTAGGAACAAAATATATTTCTTGCCTCTGACACGTCTTACATGAAAGGAAACACTGACAGAGGGAACAAATAAAATGTTGGACAGTGAAAAATCTATCTAGTTAGAAATTGTATAAAACTCTCTAGTGGCTGAGAATTGTTTTCTGACTTTTTAGCTTTGTATTTCATTTTTTTATTATTTATTTTGTCATAGTACAGACTCAAGAGTCCACAGCCTGTGTTTATGAATGGCACTTTCAATTCCTTTTAAAAGCAGCCTCTGTTTCAGTGATCCCCCACTGAAACCTGCAAAAAATGTATTGCTACTCCCTGCATTTGTTTTTCCTACTGTACATACACAATCAATTTTCAAACATGTGCAACATCATATAATGGAGAGAAAAAAATATATTGGCAAACCAAATTACAGCAACTATAAGGACTTCACATTACCAGAAATTCATATTTACTTAGAAGTCCATGACCTCTAAATACAAAATTGCTACCTTATAAATCACCATACAGTATAGTAGCTGTGTGAAAATCAACACTGAATTACAGCACTTCTGTTAGGATGTTCTCTACTCAGGTAAAATGCTGATCTGAATATAATAATAATAATAATAATAATTGTTTCTTTTGGGAATCAGGTGCTCTTCTGGGAAGTTGGTGTAATGGAAAAGGATGCTGAGAAAATCAGGGTGACAGACATATCTGCAAATATTACAGGCCTGAAGGGGAGCACAACATATTCAATAGAGGTCAAGGCATATAACAGTGCTGGAACTGGCCCTTCAAGTGCACCAGTAAATGTCACCACCAAAAAGCCCCGTAAGTATATGAGCTTTTAAGAGTGTCTGAAATACAAAAATGAGTAAGTACAGCACATGAGATATACAGTACAGTACAGTACAGTATGAGGTTAGGTGAGATTACTCACTATGTCCCTCCAAAGCCAATTAGGAATCTCAGTCCTAATGTACATTTATTTGATAGGTTGTAAAGATATTGTAAAGGGACTAATTCTGTTTAATTTTTTAGACATATAAGACTAAGACATGAGGTTGGATAATTATCTGATACCAATTATATGAGGACAAAACATAGCAGAATACTTCAGTTAAGAGACAGTCATTGCCTAGATAAATCAGTTATATTGCTCTGTGGGGATTCTGTAAGCCAATTGCAGTTATTAAATTGAGCATGTAAATTTAAGTCTACATAAAAAAGAATACAGAGTCAGCAGTTATATGCTATTCTTAACACAGGTTTCACATCTGAAGTTCCTTTTCATAGTTAAAATGATCCGCAATGTATAAATTTTACTTTGTTTTGCTTTTCTGAGGTTAAGATTATGGAGTTTTTGTTTATTACAAAATCAATTGTTTATCATCATCAATCAAATTGTTTTATTTTTATTTAAAAAATAGTGTCCTTAGTATTTAATTCGCTCTGTGGGATAAGTGACAGAGCTAGATTAAATGTATACAACCCATTCATATTGACCTTAATACAGCTTAATACAGCTTTTGGTAATATCAGCTGTCATGTTTAAACATTAATTAATGAAAACATACAGAAAACACCTTATAGCTTGTTTATTCCAATTGCTTTTGTTTGTAGGAATATGGTGATATTCAGAAGAAAGAAAATCTGAAAAGCGGATCGACAGAATATATAATTATCAATGGTCAAATTAAACGATGAATCTGAAATCGTCTGCTTTTGCACCACTGCACCACAGAAAATAATACTCTTTCAAATAGGTGCTCAGGGTAGACATTAGAGATAAAGGAGCAATTTAAAAAGAAGTAATTGCAGTGCAGATTGAAAGTATTGATTTCATTTATTAAAGCATGTATCTGTGTGATTTATATTTTAGCTCCAAGTCAACCGCCTGGGAATATTGAATGGAACTTGACAAATTCAAAGATCTTTTTGAATTGGGAGCATGTGAAGGCAATGGAAAATGAGTCGGAGGTGATTGGATACAAGGCAAGTTTTCCAGTTATTGAAAGATCTTCTTTGTTATAAAAAATACCTAAGGATGTTTACCTTTTAATGTGCTTGTTGAGACCTGCTGAATAAGTGCCCCATACAATCATTTGTAATGCATAATGTTTCTAGATCTTTGGTTGCAGGGACATTTGTTTTTTAACACCAGTGAGTGTCTATATTTGAAAGTTTCCTGAGATTCTGCAGTGGGCTAATTGATTCATGCATTAAATATATAAACATTACAGCTGTTCATAAAAAAATAATATGTTATATTTAAGTGTAATGTTGTCTAAAACATTTCTATTCATTTTGTAATATAGAGTGTGAATTTCATTGCCATACCACTGATTTTTCCTGATAATGCAAATGACACCCAACTCATCAAAAGAATGTTGTTTGGCCACACTGTAATTTCAGAGCTCACCAGGAATGACGTTGTTTTGCAGTGTTTTTACATAGCTACATAGCTGTATATGATAGTGACTACTATAGTAACATGGCTTTAACTTAATGAGATGGCACTGCTGCATCTTACCAAAAGAAGTCTAATTAATATGTTTACAGCACCAAGCCATGTAGTGTAAATATATTATTAAACCCATGTTTTGTTTTGTTTTTGTTTGTTTTGTTTTGTTTTGTGTTTTTTTTGTCCCATTTTAAGTAGTTTTCAATTTATTGTTCCAAAAATACTTCATGGACATTGATGAAAAAAACTCTTATTCTAAAACTAATGTATTCAGATTACAGGCCTTCTGAAATACAAGGTAAAGTTAAACTGTGGATACTGTTATAATGGGACAAAGACTATGCATTAGGCAATACATTATATGACCTAAGAATAATAAATGAAATGGATTTTGTTGAATATTGACTAAAACCAATGCATCACCCAAACTAACATATTCAATAAACTGCGGCAGCATATTCAATAAATTGCTTTTGTTTTTTAAAATGAAAACAGCAAAATTTAAGTTGAAACATGTCAAATATTACATATATAGTACTTTATGTTCAGTGTTCTTATCAAAGGAGTGAGATTTATAATTATAAATTAATCATTTATAATTGTTTGCGATTGTAAGCAATTGGGCAAGGAGGATTAAAAAAAGGTGTTGCTTTCTTTTAAAAAATCACTAATGATGACTTTATTACAATAAACAAAAAGGTTTTTAGAGTTTGGTAGCTGAGGGAGAAAGTCAGCTGTATCTTTTAGATGGTGTTCCCTAACTGGTGTTCCACAGGCATTAAGCCCAGCACATTGAAAAACCACAGGGGTCTGTTAAACCACCTCTGACAATAATTTGCAATTCATGTAATTTTCTATTAAGCCCCTGCAGAAAATTTTAATAGACTCTTGTATTTGTAGATTCTTCCTCTTTCTTAATAGACTACAATGTTCAGGACTTTACTGGATGTTAAAAAGAAATAGAAATCTTTCACCCATAAACTTAATTGGCATGATATGAAAGGGAGTGGAGAGAAGACACATGAATGTAGTACCAATAGAAAATAGTTTTTGCACAATTTTAGTAACAACTTAATTGTGCCCCCTTTCTGTATTTTAATGGAATTTGTTGTTTATTTAGAGAGCAGCTTTGTTCTTTGTCTGTTTTAAACAACCTTTTCTGAAAAGTAGCCTCAAATTAGTTCATTTCACACTGGGCATTCCAGCTATCATCTTACTTTCATGCTGAGGCTTGAGTAGAATAAGTCAGAAAAAGCATTGTACTGTGAATGACCTGGCAACCTAACACTGTGCTGTTGTGTGCTGGTATTGGTAAAACACAGAGAGTCTGTTAATTCTTGTTACCGTTAATGTTAAAAAATGTATTTTTTCCAGAGATTTTAACACGAAAGTTCTTTAAAGAAAGTAGGTGCTCTGTAGGAAAGTCCCCTAAAATGTAAAATATAATTATTCTGATGAAAGTGAATTATATCGATAATATACTATATTTGAGCACAATCATTAATGTTTCTAAGATATTCATTAACATACTGCTTCAGTTATTGAAGAGTGGTCTCAGTGGAGGTGTACCTGCCCGAAAAACTTTGCTGATTGCACTTTCAAATGTTTGCCACTACTTCACTGTGTTATGGATGGCCTTGTAATGAAATGATGTTTCAAGAGGGTCCTTGAGCAATTCCTGCACTCTGACCTGGGCCTCAGTTTCATCACTGTTGTAGGCACCATTTGCATCTTGACTGGATTTGATTGTAAGTTGCTGTGGATAAAATACTTTGAATAAATGTAAATGTAAATCACTAAAGTCCCAGGTTGCATTCACCACATGATTGCTAGGGAAGAATGCAGGTATTACAGGAAGACACTGTTTTGCAACATAAAAAATATCCATCGTGGCAAGTGCCTGGTAAGGCCTATGATGCATCTGCGAACTCACATACCTTAAAGCCTGTATTCTGAACTGTGGGGCTTAAGCTTGTTTGTCCCAATGCTTAGCCTAGTGGAGGCTTATGATCTTGTGATGTAATGACAGAAGAGAATGGATATGCTATTTTCTCTACCTGTGAAGCATATATTGTGGATGATTTGTCAATTCACTTTACGAACTATCTAATTCTTTTACTTATTTATCCCAACCAACACACAACAAATCACAACTCAATATGTAGCAGCTTCACCAACAGAACCTTTTTCCATCCAGGTTGTGTATCGTCAGAACTGGCACAGCAGGACAAATGTTGTAGAGACTAATAAAACATCAGTGGAGCTGCAGCTTCCATCAGGAGAAGACTACCTCATAGAGATAAAAACATTCAGTGATGGAGGAGATGGCAGTAGCAGTGGGCCAATCAGGATTCCAAAGATGTCAAGTAAGAGATTACCTTTTATTTTAAAAAGTCACTAAAAAAGGGATATCAGAGAATTAATTAAAATTTCTACACTAGGGTATGTATCATCTACAGTAGGAGAAGAAATGAACTAGATGATTGGCTCTTAATAATGATCTACAATATGCACAATTAGTTACAATATAAAACAGTTATTTTATTTCACAGATTCTGCAGTCTGTGGTCTGTGCAACTTGTTAATGTATGGTTTAGTGGCTTACATTTATCAAGAGATTACAGCAGAGAAAGCAATGCCATTTCATCTTTGATTAATTAAATTAGAAATATCCATAGAGAAAAAAATATATACTGTAGCTTGAAACATTTTAAGATCTTTTAGATTCCTTCATGAAAAATTGTTTTCTTTTTATGAAATCTACATTAACTCTACATTATTTGTTTCTGTTCTTTCTTTTAGGCTTAAACTCAAAGGGACTTTCCAATGCTTTCATATCTGATGTCAGCAAACTATCGCTTTTTTGCACAGTTGTGATTTCATTTGCTTCAAGATTGATGTTATAGAATGGAAATTAAAACTAAATGCCTTCTACAGCAAGATTCTCAAGCTCAGAGTGCAGGATATTGGTGATGGTTAAAATGGCATCCTTTCGAAATATCAGCTTTTTAATCTTTTTTTTGTAAGAAATATTGAGAGAATATTTCTACAACAATGTTAAACTGCCTTAAGAACCAATGCTCTAAGTTGGTGTTTTGATTACTTTCTCTGTAACAAACATTTAAAACTTACAGAATATTTAATTATGCAAGAAAGAGCAGTCTCTGGCCTTCTGACAAGTTAATTATAAGCTTAAGAAGTAGTCTGAATTTATGATCAGTGGATTGGAGTGGAGCTATCCATATTTTTTTAAAGATATACATACAGTATATTGATGTTTTTACAAGATGAATAGAAATAGTTTTCCATAAATATGCATTATGCTTTATTTCTTGCTTTCAAAACTTGTATGGAGAGTTTTCGCTTTTAGAACATTTCAGATTGTGATCACAGTCTCTCATGAGTTGGAGCTACACAGCTCCATGACTGACAAAAGAATGTGCTGAGCAATTTCTCCAAGCAAGCATTGAAAACAAGAAGAAATTGAAGGTACCATACACAATACAGAAAGCACCAAGACTTTTCCTGATAAATATGTGTACTGGGTAGCTTTAAAGTTCATGCATTTAATAAATTTTAGCATCTAGAAACTTCAAGACCAAAACTGGATTTGCCGATCTCCAAGTTTTCCAGTTATACTGTATATATATATCTCTCTCTCTCTCTTTTATGGCTTTCTAAAGAAACAAAAAAAAAACTATAACTTTAAAATGAAGTACAATGAGAATTTTGTGGGAAACTACAGACATACTTACACATCTAACTGTCATGTCAGACTGACTGTCAACTCAGTGTAAGATTATGGGCAGAGGAAAACTTGTGTATATGGATACTTTTTTTTTCTTACTAGTAGTTTGAAAGGCATCAAAAATGAAATGCATGATGTAACCTTATAGTTATCCATATGTGTAATTTAAAATCAGACTAAAATATTATAATAATTTCAGACCCAAAAATATGGTTAATTGGAAAATAATTAAAGGAGTATTTTACCAAAGAGAAGATAATTAATCAAGTATTCCAGTTTCTTTAAAAAAAAGTATTAGTGATATGCTAACATTTTTGGATGAAGTACAAGAAACTAAACATATCACAATTTAATTATATGTCATTGTTTTTAATTTAGAGCTTATTTAGGTCCAGTGATGCTATATTGATCAGATTTAAAATGCATAAATGTTCAGCAATAATGGTCTGAAAACCCTCACTTGTCAATAGTGTGTAATTAGAAGGAAAAAAAATGCAAGACACCACCTAATTGGTATTAAGTGCACTCTTTCTAATTATCAGAAGAAAGGGACTATCCATTAAAATCCCATAATGTTTACTAATTACATTCCATACAGCTTACAGTTTAACAATTGTAGTCATTTTCTTATTGTAATTGGATTTCAACAAAGGTGAGATAAAATCATTGCCGATACAACAGTCTTTTCAAAAAATAAATTAATGCTTCTCAAGTTGAAACTCAGTATCCTTATCTCATGTCTTAGATACACCTCACTTGTCTGTGCCACATCCTATTTATGTTACAGTTAAATATCTCAATGTATAGATAGAGAAAGCCCAAGTATTGACCTTGATTTAGATACTTGCGATGTCCTAGACTAGACTTTATTGTAAAATACAATGATATTATGTGTCTGGTGCAAGGTGTAAAATTTCATAAAATAGTGAAAATTTAAGTTTTGCATTAGATACCCTAAATTTCAGTGTTCAGAGAAGTGGAAGTAGAAGTTCAGAGAAGTTTTGTCTTTTTAAAGCTTAGCGTACATGGCATTACATGATGATCAGAATAATGTGTTGGTTGAATCTCAAATGAAAGAACAGGCCTGGAGAAATCTGTTATTCTATTGCTGTTTACAGCTGTATTAATTATCAGCAGCAGTAACATCACTTGCATGCAATGATTACTTGCCTGGAGATGTATCTGAAATGAACATCAATTTTGGGTTTTCATTTATAGCATACATTTTTAGGAATTGTTAATTATGATGTAAAAAAAAGCTTTGGAAGGTTAAAGGTTTTATTTGATTTAAGATGATTTTTGAAAATGTTTTGGTAAAAAGTCTTAAAAAAGAAAGTTTGATTTGTTAATGGTGATTATTTTAAATTCATACAGTATGGTTGGTTTAATCACAAATGTTTTATAAGTTGCTTGGGTGCTTTAATACTGTTGTATTAATTAAATACCGTAAAGAAGATCTCTGTGAGATGCTTTCAAAACAAAATAAACTATTTCATATTGAAAACAATACAGTTTCATGTTGGAATCGATGTTTTTTTATTTGTATTTTTTGCCATTTAGGTTGTTGTCATATTAATAATGAAAAAAAAAGAACATTTCTTTATATAAACTAAACTGCAAATAATTCTGAACTGATACATCTTGGGATTTCAAACACCAAATTAATAGTGTTCTTCTAAGTCATAATATCTTTTGTCATCAATAAACCTGGTATTTTTAAACCAGACAACTCTCTAAAAAGCTAATCACAAATGAAAAATTATTCTTTTCCGATTCAGATTTGCTTATTTATACAATTATTTGTTATAATTGTTATAACAGTTCTACAATTATATTTGTTACAATTGATATGAACTATCCCTTCTAATCTCTTTATAGCCCTTGCAGCTTTAATGATCAGATGAAACTGTTAACTGAAACATTTAATTTTTTATGACACATAGGTCATTTAAATTTCTATATCATATCTGAATCAGATTTAAGATCACTTTATTGGCCATATAAAATTTCTTGTATTAGGAATTTGTCTTTTTACATACCCCAACTTGCTCTCCATGAGACACACAGACAGGGAGAGAAGCTTGGAGTCAGAGCACAGGGTCAGCCACGTATATGGATCCCCTGGAGCGGTTGGGGTTAAGGGCTTTGCCCAGGGGCACAACAGAGTAGGATTTCTCCGTCAGCCGCAGGATATGAAGCTGCAAATTTCCAGCCAGAGGTGCAGATCCTAAGCCACAGAGCCACCACACCCCCCTGTTTTTGTGATTTATTTCTTATACATTAGTTCATAACATTTGGTATCATTTGTGACAACACAATAGTGCAGTGGCTAGCATTTCTGCCTTGCTACACTAGGGCTCTGGGTTCAATTCCAGACCTGAGGTGCTGGTATGTGCATGGACTTTGTATGTTCTCCCCATGCTCACGTGGGTTTACTCCAGATGCTCAGGTCCAAAGACATGTTGGTAGGTTAATTGGCTTCTGAGAAAACCCTGTGGAGGTATGCTGTCCCATCTATCCCACCTTGTGCCCATTCCTGACTAGGATAGCTTCCACCTAGCCTGTGACTTTGTATTGGATAATGCAATTACAAAATGGAGGATGGTATCATTTGCATGTTTTCTATCCTTGTGTATTTGACCTTTTACAGGTATGTGTTTTTTACAAGAGTAAAACTAGAAGAAAATGTGTGCTTACATAGAAAAGTAAGAGGCAAATCTAAAACCTTGAGTGAGAGTATTTCTCTCTCACAATTGAAGTAGAATGCCCAAACACTTATCATGTGTATTATCAAGGATTTCATATCCTTGAAGAATGAAATGTACATGAATATATAGTGACAATTTTTTGATACATTACACACTGAATACATTTCTGTTTGCCTGTAGAGTCAGAGAATATAAAATTGTAATAGAAAATAAAACAGAAATGTTTAATGAAGACGAACTTTACTAGAACAATTTTTCCCACAGATTTGTAGCGGAGACAGCCCACTGCTTTCATTAGGAAGGTGTCATGCTCTATAAGTCAGTTTTAATTCAGTATGTAAATATGCGTTTCCGCATGCTTTTCAATTCTAATTGAACATCTGTTAATAAATTAGCAGTAAGTGCAGTAAATAACACGTTCAAAGGTAATATATTTAATATTTCTAATAAAGAAAGAACCTTTAACTGATGTTTGAAAAGTGGTTTGAACATATCCATAATGTTTTACATAGTTTACACATGCATGGTGCATTTCATATGCACAAGACATAACCTACAATACACTGCAGGGGTCCCTGATCCCGATCAGACCTAATGTAGCCACCATTACATCACCACTTCCAAAAGACCGAGAACAATTTCACTGCGATCAATCAAGCAAGGTATATGTTATTGTTATGTTGATTCAGGACCAAAAACTAAGTACTTTTCAGCCTCTGAGAACTAAAGTTTTCTGGTTTGAAGTGATTACTTGCTTAATTGATCAATAACATACTATTGTTCATTTACAAAGTTATGTTACATGAAATACTACAGAATGTTGTACATATTTGCAAAATTGTGTTCTTTACAAGGAAATAAAATAGTTTAAGAAATTATCTTTCTTTAGGTTTGAGTTTCAGTTTCTTAGTACACCAGCCACTAAATTTTGATGACTGGATATAAAGTGAAAGGATATCACTATGAATTATAAGATATATTAATATTTATTAATTATGTTAGTAGTTCAGGTGGGTAGCTGCGTCCACATGCATGACACCTGAAGAAGGCTCCACGGCCGAAACGTTGTGTTTTCTTTCTTCTCTTTTCAGCATGGAATAAACCTATTACTTGTTCCTTATTTATTAATTATGAGCATTTTACAAATCTAGAAAGAAGACCTATCTAAATAGACTTTTAGTTATGTTTCTCATGAATAGTTGGAAGTAAAAAGTTATGAAAAGCTGATATGAGACAATCAATTACATTTTGTATAATATTTTTAAATTATTCATTTTGGTTGTATCAGTCATTTTTTTAGGTGAGTAGAAAGAAATATAAACAGATGCAGTAAACTTGGTGTTGTTCAAAGTTTGATATTCATTTATGTATTCATAAATATAGAATATTCAACCTATGGGATTTTAAGTACCTAGTTAAAAGATCAGTTCTCATTCCTTTTATTTACAGAAGGCATTTCTTCCATAGCAGTGAGTTACAGTACTTCAGAGATGGTGATACCTTCAGCAAAATGGTTATTGCTACTGAATTATCAAGCAACTTAAAATGCTGCTATATTAATTCAAATGTAAGGTACAGTATATGTTCTACAAAACGGTCATCTATTTCTTTTTTAGTTTCTTCAGTGTGTAGTTGGTTTCTTTTTTTTCTGGAGGTAATGCAATAACCTGTTCTTTTACTGTAGATCTGCAGGTAAAGGGCTGGTGATTTAGGGCCTCCAATCTCTGTACAGGTTATAATAAACATGCAAGTGGTAAATCTCACATGGAAAACTGTCCAGTTTTAAGTTAGTTTTTATCATAGAAATAATGATCACGAAGGTTACTACCAATCCAAGAATAGAGAATCCAAGAAGTTGAAAGAATATATACTGTATAAAGGCAAATGTTGTACAAATGTGCCTAATAGGCTCAATGTAATCTGAAAAACAGTGTTTTCTGAAGTTTTCAATACCCATATTTTCACATTTTCATTTATTGAATATAAAAAAGCAAAGAAGACTTTCTCAAGTTCAATGCAACACAGAAAATTATAACAGTTTATATTTGTATCTATTTCAATTTCACTATCAGCTACCCATTGGGAATAATATTTGCATGAGTGAAAATGAAATTCAAAGCTTGTTTTACTAATCTGAGTAGTTTCTTTTTTATTTTATTTTAAAAAATGTTATAAACATTTTTTAAAGAAATATTCTTCTTAAAATATGAACACATGCTGTAAGACTGTCTGTAAAGTTTGCAGATCATCCGACTAACTAGCAAGGAATAAATATATTGAAACTGTGTATTGATAATGAGTCTGAAAGGTACTTTTCAAAATTTCCAGTTAATTGTTCTAATTTTTAATAGACTAAGTGAAATAAGGATATACTTTAACAAATGCCAGTGCCTTTTTACATGCATAAAATGCTTTACTTATAAAAAATGTTACACTCATTTCATATATACTAAACATTGTATGCATATTTGCTCTGCAGTGTATTGCAGATAAAAATGTGAAAATTTTACACATTTTTTTAGTGTAATTCTCTTCTAATTTTGGTTCCTATTGAATTGCCTTCACAGTCAGTATGTGACCTATTGATAAAGATAAATGTCAAAGCTTCAAACCACAGCAATTAATTTAGTTTTAATGACAAATGGAATGCAATCTACCAATCTATTGCGCTCTGTCTTAAAGCATAACAAGCTATTGAATTTTGCCCTGTACAGTAAATGCAATATATAGGTCAATTTTCTTTTGGTATAACTAAACCAATCCCATTTTACAAGAAGACTTAATCTTGATGTAATGAAATAGCTAGAACAGCTGTTTGTTAGTCTCAGAAAGGGGTAGATTGTTTTGCTCAGTTATTCTTGTTAATGTAATAATTATTAATGATATTTTATATTGCAACATTAAATTATAATAAATCATGTCAGAAATGTGAAAAGCAGAAAATAGGTCAACTGCTTTCTTTCCTGCAACATTTTTTTGGTTTATTATGTTTCCTCCGGAATGCTGTGTGCTGCAAGTCAAAAGAGCTTTTTTAAATTGAAAACTTAACATGAAAATGTCACAACAATTAATTTGCACATTACTTTCTCTACAATTTGCATCAGAGAAACTGTTTGAGGAAAAACATAAAATACAAAAAAAAAGAAATAATTTTGGGGAAAATATCTAATATGCAATACACTGTATAGATATTCATGTTCTGTTATTAAATTCCAATAATTATTACAACTTTCTTCTTATGTACTACATAAATATTGTATTACATAAACTTTGGAAAGCTATTCTGGTGTAATAAATATAATTTCTAAACTTTAACAACTTCTTCAAGTAAATTCAGTACAGAAGTTAATATGGTCCTGCAAGGTGCCCTTGAATAAAGGCATTGATGTGCACCATGTCAATAGAGCCTGACATCCGGTAGGAGTTAACTTTTACCAAGGAGCTCCTTAACAAGAATACCACCCACAGTCACATAATCCTGTTTGATAGGGTACTGCTGTAGAGATTGATTCACTCTGCAAATCTACTAATTTATACTGTACATCACCCCAATTCCTGACAATGCTTAAATAACTGTTAGACATCAGTTAATTTCAGAGTACAAAATTAAATATTCCATCCCTGGGCTATGAAATGGTAGGGTACAAGTGTGAGAGCAAACACTGTACAAATTTCCAAAGATAGCAAGAGGACTGGGAAATTATCAACCTCTGATACACAGGAGGAGAACAGAAGTTTAAAAGAACTCCCGGCAACTGAAATCCATCATTTCAATGATAGAATAGGGTTGTCTAAATCCGATTGTTGGTAGTAAAAGTGACACATAAAAAGCAATAAAAGTAAAATATAGATTAAGTTAGCAGCATATTGAAAAGAGGCTCCAGGCCTCAAGAAAATCACTGCAACCAATTTAGCCCCAAAATGTACAAGGTTGTGTGCCCTTGTAATTTATCTTTAACAGTTAAGGACCAAATTGACTGCTGCATTCATTCAATTCAATTCAATAATTAAATGAATTATTGAAAAATAGAAAGTTTTTTTATTTTAAAAAAACTTACTTTCTTGTACACATAGTACTTTGACTTATTAATCATTTTGAGGTAGCAGTTACCTTCAGGAAAAAAAAGGTTAATAGTTTGAGCATGAAAATATCCCTTTAGTGTTTATCAGTAAGCATACTTTTGCAGAATAGGTTGCTATAATTCAAAAAGGTGCAGAACGCACATGCTGAATTACTAAAACATTAACATGTTCAGTGGCAAACATGCCCTTCTTTCCAGCCTCTCACCTCACATCCCAGTGTAATCATCCCTGCTGTTCCTCCCACTGATACGAGCACGAAGCAACATAATAACACCCATATACACAACTCTGATGTAATGATTTCCGGAAATTGCACAAATATTTCTAGATATATTAACCTGACTATAGAAATGATTGAGATTTTATACAAGGTAAGCCACAAATAAATGTCTATTTCTACAAATACGTTTCTATGCCCGTTACCTCTAACCATTACACAGTACATTATTTCTTAAAGTGTAAAATACTTTAAAGAGTCAGAAGCTCTTCCTCAAAATTTTGTTCCAATATCTTTGTACCAGCTACTGAACTCCTACATTCAATCAGTCAACGCTTACAAATATATTAGAATAAAAGGCTTACTTTAAAAATAGTTTGGCATTGAATTATAAGAATATCTTATTGTTAAGATAACGCTTTACACAGTTTTACCTGCTGTTGAGCTGCCTGACCTAATTATTTTGGTTGTGAGATGTATAAAGTGATAAACCGCCCTCCCTGAATAGAAAGTCTAGAGACCTACAATGTAACAAAACTAGTTACTAAATTTGTTTCAAAGAAATGCTAATTGGAATTGTGAGGGATTCTTAATTCTCAAGTCTATTTTCACTGGAGAGGTATGATTTATAGCTCAACTCACTGCTTTGTAGGTTTAAAAGGGAAAAAAGATTGTCAATATATGCTCTTCCTCGTACACCACATGTATTTTCTTCAAGTGCTCAGAAAATCCCTTGGGAGTTTCAGTATTTAGGGCAGGTATGCAACTATCAAGAACTCTTTAGACAATATAACCTCAAATTTTAAGGATAAGAGAAAGCAAAACAATTATTTTGTATACTACAGGTCTAAATTGCCTGTATTTATTAAAACCTCTTATATTAGAAAGACGATTCATTTACCCCAGACACCAAAATAGCTGAAATAACCAGATAAAATGGTATTCTGACTATAGACTAGATGGGTGAACTACTTATCAGTCTCGGTATTTCCAGAAGAACAGTATCTAATGTGGTCAAACAGTAGACAAAAGATAGAAAAGCAAAGAAAAGAAGAGGAGTTTGTGAAGAATTTATCAGGAGAGAGAAAGTTGCAATGTATAATCCATCTTCACCACTGAATTCTTGCTTTATGAACCAAAACCTATGGAATTATAAGGAATTAAGCAGTGAAGAGTAATTGATTTTCATGTGAATCTCTCTTTTGTACCTTCAGGCAGAGTTTGTCACACTTATTAATTAATTAAATAATAAAATGTAAGAAAACATGAAAAACAAAGGCAAAAAAGAAGAAGAAAAATGCACTGCTTTGCACCGTGGCAACCAGACTGGATTTACCCTATCTAATGGGGTCCAGGCTGGAAAAAAGAAACGTTGGCACAGTGGTATCGAGTCTAGACTTACCCTATTTAATGGGGTCCAGTCTGGAAGAGCAGGGAGTGCAAGGCCAAATCAAAAAGATAACTCAACCTTTCCCAGTGTAAGATATACAGCGGGACAGGAGAGGAAAAGGTCAGCCTGCGAGATACATGACGGGACAGGTGAAAAGAAAGCACTGCTTGAAAATGAAAATGAAAGAAAGGAAAAATGATGGCCTCAAGCTCATGTCACAGTCCCCTGCGGGACCATCGGTGAGGGGTTCTCCCCTTGCGGGGGTCTGCTCTTCCTTTCCGGGGAGGTGTTCAGTGTGTTTTTAAAGAGCCCTCACAGCTCACGGATTGTCCTTAATCTGCCAAGACAGCTGTGTTTGCTAAAACAACGCATTGCCCTTCATCCAGGACTCCTCCTCCACACTGGACACACCCCTGTTTAATGCCACAAAAAGGTTATCTCTATTTTAGCATCAGTTTAGAACTGAGACTCATCTGTTGAGAATCATATATAACACTTTTTTCACACGTTTTAAAATATGTTTCTCAAGTGCTGTGATAATTTCAAAACAGTAAAGATCTACCCCCAGCAAATGTGGGAAAAAATTAGCCGACAGTAAGTAAACCTGTCATCTTGGAAGCTTAAAAACTATCATGTGGACATCAGGCAAACCGAGATCTCCTATGGCATTGCATGAATGCAAACGCTCATATTGCACTTCACTTATAGCAAATGACAAATCCACATACAGTATATGCAAGAACCAGTAGAAGACAGATTATTTTTCCTTTGAAGAAGACATCAGCCCTGTACAATAATCACATACCCATAGTACATGGTAGCACAGTATTATTACCAGTACAGGTTGAGTTTATATGACTGACAAATTCAATGAATGCTCTCAGATGTTATTGATTCTGAGATTCAGACTGTGTAGCTCAAGGCACAGCTTTAAAGACTGTTAACCCAGGTTTCAGCATCTCATTCACTCTTTTGTTCTTTTCTTCTTCAATAAAATATTGTCCTGTACTGTATGTTTCACAGCCTTTCATGACTATTTTTATTTACATGACAAGCTACAGTATGTCTTTTTTGAGTTCTTGACTCTGTCCTTGGATTCCATCCAATCTCATTTTTGAATGTTGCTTTTTAATATACTAAGGTTTTAATCACTTAAAATGTACGTTTTCATAGTCTCTTGGTTTTAATAGGCTTCAATATTATAATTTACAATATAGTACATATCACATTATTAGTAGATAACTGTCAACACCATGATTTACTTTTAAATGAATGTTTTTTTTTATCCTGGTTTCATTAATAATGGGGGGATGGCAGGTCCTAGCAAGATGGCAGCTCTACGTTCCCCAGAATGCTGTGCAGAATGTCCTGCTGCCATCAGTCATTTGACCAGTTGCTGGCAAATAATTGGTCAGACCACAGTTTGATCAGGAAGCCAATGTTTCTGGTAGAGAGATGAAAGAGATGAGTAGCAGAAAAAACAAGATTCTGTGTGGGACGCTGGATGGACTCTGTAGGGAACTGTGATTATGTGTCTGTGATATGAGTTTTATAGTTTGAAGCCAGTAAGCAGCTTAGCTGATAGTTAGGGACACAAGTAGTTATTAACTCAAAGAGGAGCTTAGATTTTTTTTTGGGGGGGTTCCCTTGCAGTATTAACAAAGAGCAGTTACTTGAGAGCAGTTTCAATCTGTCTTGCTAAGTCCAACCTATTAAAAGATTGCTTGCTATGGCACCTTAACCCCTGGGTGTTAACACAAAATAGATAGCTACACAAAGAGCAGAAAAACTAAAACAGGCTTGTATCAATTAAATATTTATATATTTATTAAAACTGGTTCCTATTTAGCTTTAGTGAAGTAAATATTTTAATAATTGTATTGCAGTTTCAGTTTTGTAGTATAATGCAAAAAGCTTTAAAAACTTGCTTACAGACTTTCGAAACCACTAATGTTGACCTTCTGATACCTCTGAAACTGTACATTCAGAAGATGACTCAAAGCCTTTTGCTGTTGTTAACACTTATTTTTTCATCCCCACATAAAATTACAGACAAAAGCAAAAAAGTGACTTAATTGTTTGTGATGAATCTTGCTGGATTTGCACTTTTAAAATCCTGATTTCCTTGAACAGAAATGCAGAAAAACACTTTTGTCCTGGGATAAAGACTTTGAAAAATACCACCTCATCAATATTTTACAAAGATTTGGTTTACGTATAATAAACCATTAACATTTATAAAAGGAAAAAAAGGTAATAGTGCCATTCCTTTTGAGAACTCAGCTCAGCCTGTATATGTCCTTTAAAAGATCTAAAAGATTGACTGCTTACCTTTCTATGTTTTGTGTAGTGGAAAATAAGTTTAACTATTGAAGGCTGACAGTTTTCCCTCAGAGATCTCATACTAGCAGCATTCATTTGAATCATGTTTCTTCTGTTAATATCAATTTCATTTTACCCTTCTTTCTAAAACCCTAAATAGTTGAGAATCATTCTCACCTTTAAATCATTTATTAAGGTTTGCTTGTTCATAGAGAAGAGGACCAGAATTTGGGGTTTTGTGCTCTGTGATAGATGCATGAAGCATGTCTTTAAGTAGTTTTCTGAAGCGTTTACAGTGTATTGGAAGTGACCACATGAGTGGATTTAAAAATCTAGTTAACATACTGAAAACATCCTTGCTGCTCCAAGCAACATCTTGTTTTGCATTTCCACAAAGGAAGACTGCAAAGGAAATGAAGCCTGTCTCCTATTTTTAAAGCTGAGTTAATGTTGCAGCAGAGCTTAGTAGTTTCAGTTTAGAAAGAATGAGGCTGATAAAACTATACTTTGTAACAGTGTTTCAGTTGTTCTAATCTGAAAGGTGCTTAAAATTGTGATATGAAATGTGTTGCTATAAGCATAGCTTATTAAGCTGTTCTCATAAGCAATACATTTCATTCACAGGTTAACATAGAAGGCATACAAAATGTTTAGTTTATCCTTTATTTGGTATGCATTATTATAGTGTAGCCACCATAACCCTTTTATAGTGGCTTCATAACCATGTTGTAATATCACAATCTTATACAAGTATTTTTCCAAATGACATAATAGTATTCAAGATTATCTAACCTTAATTGTCTTCCTAACAGTAACCAAGTCACAACTATACCAGGTTGTGTAGATTGATATACAGTATTATAATGTTGCAACTATTAACCGCTTTTTCTTATTTAGATATTATTTAACATGTTTAATTTAGAACATGAAGTTTGTCAGTTTCATATGAATATGCAACAATTACTTTGCAGTAAATTTATGGACATTAATCTGGTTGTATTTTATTTGAATGAGGCCTTTGGAATTACAACACCATTGTGGAGGCCACATATGGCACTATAACTCATGCTCACCTATAAGGCTCTACATGGCTTGGCACCTCAATACCTGTCTGAACTATTATCGCCCTACTCCCCACCTCCCAACCTCCGTTCAAATTCTGCCCTCCTTACTGTCCCCCAAGCCCGTCTACATTGTATGGGCAACAGGGCCTTCTCCTGCTATGCCCCCAAGCTCTGGAACTCTTTGCCCAAGGATATCAGAGAGTCACCTTCTCTAAACTCCTTCAAATCAAGACTCAAAACCTTCTTCTTCAGAAAAGCCTTTACTTAACTGGTTCCATTCTTCACCCCTCTGCTCTTCTTAGTACCACCTTCCACGGTCTCCTCTATTGTTATTGTTGTATTGTTGTAATTGTAATTGTGTCTTATCTTGTGTATTCTTCTTATTTATTGTTATTGTCATCCTGTAAAGCGCTTTGAGAAGCCACCTTTAGTTTATTATTATTATTATTATTATTATTATTATTATTATTATTATTATTAGTTTATTATTATTATAACAACCACAATCCTTAATAACTGTTGTGCCAGGAGAAAAACAGGTACAGTACATAGTTCATATCATACAGTACATCATAGGGCTATACCTTGTTGGCTTAAAGTTACAGTATGATTTAGGATTGTGGTAAGGGTTTGTTATTATAGAGACATTTTTAAAACAGACTTTTTTGTTTGGAAGAATGGGTATAAAATGAATGTTTTAAAAAACTCTTATGCAGGCATTATGCAGGCTACACTAGGCGGTTTCAAAGAAACTACGACCATTAATGTCAATCACCTTTTATGTAGACTTTAGATGAATAAAAACATTGACACTCCATACTAAAATTTGTGTTGGCATTTTAAGTAAATACTGTTTATTGTATGTGGCACTTTTTAAATAAACAAGATCAAGGTAGATCCTGCTACCTTTATCACTAGTTCAATCATATCCTTTCTTTTTCTGTGCAGCATAACTTTCCCTTCTGCTCTTCTGAAGGAATGACATGCTTGCAATAGATATAGCGTGGGTAATTCTATTACGTACATGCTTTAACATCTGGAAATTTGACATTGCTTTGTTAATATAGCTGTTGCTATTGAAACCTCATTAAGGAAACTTTTTAAACCTAAAATAACATAAAAAATGTAAATTTACATTTTCTAATCTATGAACATTACAATATCATGCTTATGTATAGAAAGTTTATCTAGTTATTAGTCATGTTTTTATAAAGGTGAAATAAGAGTTAATATAGACAAGTTGTCACACAGCGGTGAGCCAGGACTAGGAGCCATCAACTACCATGGAAACGAATCGCATTCCCACATGGGATTCTGATCAGTTCATTGCCAGACAAACCTGAGCCAGCTGTTGTCCCTCATCATCAGCCCCCAGTTAATCACTGAATCCGAATGATTTAATCCTTTATCCTGGTTTCATTTGGTGTTCTGACATTGAGTATGTTTATCACTTCTTAGCGCTTAACTCTGTTTGTTCAGCCCAGGCCTGTTCCTGACTTTTTGCCTGCCAACTCAATTTTGTCTTTGGATCTTCCTTTCTGTCTGACCTTCTCTCCTGATTGTTACTGAACTCTGCCTGGACTTTTACCATGAGCCTGTTCAATCCTTTAAATAGGTACAGTAGCTGCGCTACTGCAACCCCTGTGCATACCTCTGCTCCTGCCGCGCAACCTCAGCTTCTCTTGTTCTAGCTGCTCTCTGCCCTGCCTGCTTCTTTAACTTATTCCTCAATTGCCTCTCATTCATCCCGGCTCTCACACATGGATTTCTCAGCCTGATTACTGACACAACTCATACCAAGTAAGCAGCTGCGTTATTTCACAAGTTTAGTAAGTTTAACTGGGACTTTGTGGGTCACCAGCCTTGGACAAAAATAATGATCAAAATAAACACATAACTTACAGATGACCCTTTTGAGATTTTATATGTCGGTTCTTCAGTGCAGACTTGCACTATCTCAACCTTGCTTCTTTTGAAGTATCTCTCTCCCCCTTGGCGGTGGCTCCTGCATCTAGATCAACAAAGAGGTGTCACTATTCTAAAATAATGTTTTGCCCAGCCCCACAATACTCATAGGCTTTAGTCTGTTATAGTGGGGAAAAATAGATGATATCCTCTTGGCCTTGTGAATCTTCATCCATCCTTTTTCTAACTGCTTCTTCCAATTCAGGGTCACAGGGGAGCTGGAATCTATCCCAGTAAGCAACAGGCACAAGGCAGATACAGTATACCCTGGATAAGATGCTGATCCATTTCAAGGCACAAACGCACACTCATACCTAGGGGCCAATTTTCCCAGAAGCTAATTGAGTGGCAATTGGCTTGCCAGAGTGTTTCTGTACAGCAGGAGGAAACCAGAGCCCACACAAAAATGGGAGAATGTACAAAATCCTCGATTTTACAGCACTGCGAGGCAGCAATACTAGTCACTTTGCCTGCTATGAATCTTCTTGTTCTTCATAATAGAGTTGCAAGCTATACGCTTTCATCATCACTACTTTGTCTTTGGTTTCTGGTCACAGTTTGTCCTCATCCACTTGGTTGAATTACCATCATGCACATTTTAAATAAAGGCTCTTTAAAGCTCTGTATATCATTCACCTCCCCAAAAGTCTCTGTAACCTATTTTATAATATTCATAGCATTTTGCAGGTTCATCCTTTTCAGAAATTACAACTTTTCAGAAATGCAGGACTTCCAGCGCCAGTCCTTTTCAGAAGTCATATTCCATGTCTCTTTCTGTAACCTCTGTAAGCTTCTCAAGAGCATCACACTCCAGGGTCTCCATGCATTCAGCACATAAAACCAGTCCTTGAACACAGCTGTTTTGAACCTCCCTATTTTTATTTTCAATTACACTCATTTCAGACAGCCATCCCTTCCAACCCACTGCTCTTCCACAAATCGACAGTTAGTGACTTCCCAGTGGTTTCTACACCATGTCCTTGATGTGTTAACTAAGCTGGCTTCAGTATTAAATGCTTCCTTTTCTGGCCATTTCTTTCACTCTGCTTCACTGTTTATCAGTCCATTGTGTTTTAATCCCTTGAGCACTAGTACTGTTAAATTCCAAACCTTAAATCTAATTCGAACCTAATCCTCTTTGAACAGACACACGTTTTTTTCTGTCTTTTATCAACTTGGAAGTGCTACCATACTTTTTATTTCTGAAGAATTCTATCTTAAGCTAACTGTTTCCTTGTTCCTCATCTATTTTATATTTTAGGAATTCTGCATTGGAGTTATGAGGTCCCCCTCTTTTCTTCGGGGGGTTCCAATTACTCTGTTCTTGCAGATGGGTTTGTCATTCTCCTCAGTTAGGAGAGTTGTCCAAATAAAATTTTGCTGCTTCTCAGTCTTATTTAGGGTTTTACTAAACATCTGACATAATTTTATTCCTTTCTGATTACTTTGTGTGATAAATGCCTCAACATTAGAACAAAGAGCAAGAAACCATTGTTCCCAAAACATCCTCACCAACCCTACCAACCTCATCAATCTTATTACAGGAGATGGAAGAGAGCTGATCTGTTTTATACAAAGAAAATGTTCTTGTGATCTTTACTTTTAAAACATAGTTTGGTAATATGATTACTTGAGAATAGGATTAAAATAACTATGTATGTTTGCAATAAGTTCATAATTAAGCATAATTCAGTGAAGGTTTGAAGAGTTTTAATCAGTTATGAAAAATTCCCTTTTCAGGAATACAAAGTTCTGTTTTGCTCTGCATTCTATCAGTTTTGAAGAGCTTTTATAATCTGAGTAAAAATCAATCTCTTGTTACCTTAAATGTTATATTTAGGAGAAAGAAACTCTTGCATATGTATTTAGAACCCACATAAAGATGCCTGACCTAGTACAATAATATTTTTAAGAATGCTTAAAACACTATTCATGGTATTTATGCCTTCCACTTGCTCTGAAATATCATACAGTATATGTAGCAGAATATATACAGAATACACACATCAAATCCTACTACCATATACTGTAGCAAACTAAATATCAATATATAATCAATTAAATAATGTAATGTGTTACTTTTGATCTTTAATGTGTTTTCTACACATTTAAGTAAGATTTAAAAGCAGTTTGTAAAAGATATAAGGCAAAACAAGGTACACATTTTGCTTTAATTACTGAACTTTTCACACCCCTGCATTTCAGCAATCTTCATGCTTTGGAGCACCTGAAGACTGGAAATGTTAACACAAACCAGGTGTTATTCACTGTATCTAGATTCATAAAGACATAGTTACAAAAGCTCCGAGAGGATTTTTATCGTTTCTGCTAGATTTTTAAAACAATCTGATTTTATAACCAACATGATTGTAGCTAAAAACATACTCTGTTTTTAGGTAAATGTAACCTCACTATTTTAAAGTAAATAAGAACTTTCAAACACCAACTGTATTGCTCTTTGCAGTCCTCTATACTACATACAGAGTTCCTGTTTGATGCTCCTGGTACAGTATTTCTCATGGGTGCAGTATTTTCTCTCTTTTCTGTTTTCTTTTAATATATGCTAATTAAAACTTCTAATGGTGCAAGTTGTAAGAAGCCTTGAACATGAAAAGTCTGTCAACTGCATAATAGGCTAAGACCCTTGGTGCCCATTTCAAAAGCAATGTTTCTCATCTAGAAGAGAAATTTGAATCCTACATCTACACAAACAATAAGGGTTTTAGAGATGAAAAATGCATTTGCTTCCAACTTGAATTTCACTGCTCCTTGGAAGCAAATATTAATGTTTTTCTATATTCAATAGTCTTTAATCTATTGAGATTATGAATTTAATTTACGAGATTATGAATTACGTTTTGGTTAGCACAGTAATTAAAATACTGTAAATTAACAGCAAGTAGAGGAAAATCATTAGGGAAGATGTAAAATTATGGTATGTTTTGTTGCTTTTGTCCAGTAATATATGGCAAGTCGAGTAGACAGTCAAGGCTATTGCTTTTACTGTACATTTATCACCCGTTATTTTATAAAATAAAAAATGTTTTGGTTTGAAAACATACAGCTACAAATAGAATATCAGCTGCCAAGGCACAAGTAAACTGAACTGGTGTATCGGAGCTGGTAAAGTTACCTATTAAAAGTGGTGCAGTATGACGTACAGTTGTATACCCAGCTTCCTGTCTCAGGATATACAGTAACCAGACTTAACCCACAGACTGGGGGTTCCATGCTGTCCTATTCTGAGACACCTGTGCTAGACACCTGTATTTGCACCTTTTCTATCAACACGTCTGCTAGGCATCCTGTGTTGTCTCCACAGTACTTTACACCATCACCTTTGATTGTTTCCTGTTTAGCTATGCTCCCCTCATGCATCTGAACGGTTATTTTTATATATCTTTTATTCAGTATACAGAATCGCCAAGATAATCTCACAATTATTGCAATCATAACACTTATGCCTGTACCTTCTGTGTAACTCAGTAGTTATCTGAAGCACCGATGAACTCACAATTATAAACAGTTGTTTAAAACTCTTTTTTTAACAATTCAGCATGTCCTTGTCAATAATGCGGAGACTGCAGGTAGCTACTGTACAAATTCAGAAAGGCGAGAAAGGAAAGTCATCCAATTGCTGGAAGAGGGGGGCAGCGTGGGAATGAGAACTGTAACTTCTGTTATCTGTCTATAAAGAGAGCTCCAACAGAGAGAAAAAAGAGAAAAACTTTTGCTTCCTCTCATACTATTGTGCCTTAAGTTCAGCTGAAATAAAGGCCAGATGATTGCTTCACCTCCTTCAGCCTGGACTGGATTCTTTTCTCAGTCTCCGGAAGAGTGGTACCCTCACCTATCTGCCTTCACATCCATGTGCCCTTTGCCTCACAGATGACACGGAACAGTAGCTCTTCCAGTAACTTCTTGTCATCATGGTCTGACAATCTCATTAACTTTTGGCTTTCCCTATCTTCCTCAAAGAATTGTACACCTCCTTGAGCTGCCTATCTGGCCTTGTTTCTTTCAGTGGACTCTAAAGGAGGCCCTGGCGCAGACCCTTCAAGTGTTTATCAAATTTTATAGTCTGTTCACTTATTGGACCATGGAGTTTCAACTCAGTCTGCCCTGCAGGGGAACAGGGCAACAGATTAATCATCACCATCAGTCTTTTGTCTAAAAGTAGCTGGTCTGTGGGGAAGGTATAGTTATAGCAAAGAGGTGGCACGCACATTACGTTCTCAATTCTATCTGGGAAATGCCATATACCTTGGGCATCTCTGGTTTTCAACCTCAGCCCGCCTACAATTTGATCTCTCTTTGATGGCCACTTTTTTTTTCACTGCACCATGGTTATATACTGTACATAAATTGACATTTTCTCATATCAAACCTGTTTATTCTAATGGTAGCTCAATTACTAATATAAGCAAAATAACTACAAATGAAAGTAAACTGTCTTTACTCGTAGCAATCTATACAGATGCAGCCATTCAAAGTGCGCGGTACAGACACGTACCGGAGGTAATTGGCTACGGCGTCGCGCATCATGACGCAAGATGACGCGGGGTACCGCGGTACGTGATTGGTTGACCGACAGGGGCACTCGTGGTCCGTTGGTCTGTCGTAGAAAGATTTACAGTAAACGTCTTAACTGTGCCCGTTTAAGTATTGAATATTCATATGGAATTTTACCACTGAAGGGAAATCTTAGTGCCTGAGCATAAAAAGAATAGGAGCATACTGCAACGCGTGTGAAGGCCATAAACTATATTAATTTTGGAACTTAAACATACAGTATATGGCTGGTCTCGGTACTTTAAAGAAAACATACACACCAGTATTCCATTTCTCCCTAAACATTTTAAGCATCGAAGTCTTTAACTAACGTGATACCGGAGTCAACAAGCATACTTTTAGAATTTGATTAAAAGGGAATATAATATAGAATCGCGTATCTCAAGAAATTAATAACGATATAATTATATTCATGTTGCAAAAAAACTGCAATGGACATAAAAACTCCCTTGCTTTTAACAGAGCGTTCCATAATTTCTAACTACGAAAATGATTTAAACTGCGACACTTATCATTCAACCAGAGCTCGAAATATCACAAGGATCCTCTAGAGCACAGCAAAGACTCTATTAAAAGAATCGCGTATCTCAAGAAATTAATAAGATATAATTATATTCGTGTACTGCGACAGGGCTGTGTGGGGCTGTTTCACCTCTGTCTTCATGTGACTCTATTCAAGAGCCATTTAGCAAAGAGGGGATGAGAAGAGTGACAAACTAGTAAACAGTACATTACTTCAGATCTTTTTTTCTGAACCGGGGAAAATCTATAACAATAATAAAAAACATTGCCACACCCGGACAGTAAAAACCAACGCATTAGCACGTCAAAGCCCATTGAGGAGCCGGGCGCAATAACTGTTTTGTCCCTTGATTTACTGATCTGCATTAATTACAGAAATCGAGTTCCTCCTCTTTGCAGACGAACTGGTCCTGCTGTCGCCCACAGAACAGAGGCTGGAGCAGCACTGTCAGACCTGGGCGCTGACAGTCAATCTGGACAAGACCAGAGTTATGGTTTTCCAGAAAAAAAGCCAGACCCCCATTAGTCTTCCTGAGATCGTCGGATTATGAACGAATAAAAGCATCTTATTAAAAACGCGTTTGCTTTTGTCTGGGTATTTACTTTGTAATCTGTGGTTTACATCTACTGTATTGTTTTGAGATGCCACTTTTAAAGGTGATATGTAAAATAAAGTTTTTTATTATTGTTATAGAGAAACATGATCAGATTTTCCCTGGTTCAGAAAAAAGACGATTAAAATCTGTAATCTTTCCACTTGTATGTCATCTGAAAATACAAGAAGTTTCTGCTTTGTGCTAAGACATTAACGAGTACAACCCCCCTCTCTGCGGGAGGGCTGGCTGTGACGAATTAAACCGGTTTCACAGGTATTTTCAAAGTAGGAAGTACAGTACTTACTAGTTTAAGAAAGCTAGGCTCCTCAATGAAATCGCTTTAACATGCTAGTGCGTTGGTGTAACAGTCCAGGCGTGGCAACCTTCTAATGTCAACTCGACTCGATTGGAAGGCAATGAACATATTCTAGCCCTAAATGAATTAATAGCAAACATGGTTTACATAAAATACATTTTTCCAAGAAAGTTTATAATAATACGATCTATAGTTGAAATCTGAGCCTAAATATAAAGAAAAAGCATTTTCAGAGAGCAATCACGCTGTGTTTATGTAGAAAAAGTGATTAGGTTTATGAGCAATCTAATTACTTATTCGTTTAAAATGCTATATAAAATAAAGTCTATTTAAAGTTGAATGATAAGTGTCGCAGTTTAAATAAATTTTGTAGTTGGCAATTATGAAACGCTCTGTTAAAAGCAAGGGAGTTTTTATGTCCGTTGCAGTTCTTTTGAAACTGAACTTGTTTGAATTGACTGAGCTCCGTGCTGTACCACACAATGTCTGTTTTTTTTGTGCTGTCCTAAATTAAATATACATATACATACTGTATACAGTACAGTTTTCATACGGTAATATGTTTATGTTCCTAAATCAATCTCTTTTATGAGCATGTGAAAGGCATGGTGAATCGATTCTCAAAAATTACTGTACTTTGCATGATTGGAAACAAATGCGTGATTGCGAAATGCTGTGGTGTTACTTTTACAAAGACGGTCAATGAAAAAAAGAATGTTGACCAGGGCAATACTTTGAGTTTACACTTACAGCTTGTCCAAGGTCATTCATTATTAATACTATTAGTAATATCTTCGTTAAAGACTTTGATGGCCACAGCTCAAACATGAGAGGTTGAGCTTTATTAGCTCCACCTTGCGGAAATTCCGGATACTATTATTTTGCTTGTCGTATTATAGGAGAATTTACGGTAACTAGCGGTATTTACCGGTAACTCGCGGTATTTACCGGTAACTCGCGGTAGACTGCGTACAGCGTACCGGAAAATAATGCGGTATCACCCGCGCATTTTGAATTGCTGCATCTGTACGTTTGTTTACAGTACCTATTAAGTGTGAGAGAAACAAATTAGATACATATAGATGTATAATCCTGGTTAAATTTGCTCTTTAAATTTCTATAAAACTAATTTAAAAACATTCAAAAATTTGTTTTCTCCTTATTTAGCATTTATGAATAAATCCACCTTACAATGGACTTAGTTGTGACTCAAAGGAATGATAGAAGCAGAAACCATATGCTCGATGTATTTATAAAAGACATTCAGTCTTCATCTCTAGTCCCCAGAGGGCTTCAGAGTAATTCTAGTATGCTATTTACTTCATGGAGAGGACACACACAAGATTAGTTTGTCAGAAAATGTTACTGACATTGAGACACTATTTGTATGCCTAGTAGAAGGCACCACATTGAAATTATAACCTCTTCTGGATCCCGGCCCCAGATTAAATTAAAAGTTTAAATAAACACATTATTCACACATTTAAAAGCTGGTCGTTGATGAAAACTTTTGCCAGATGTCCTTCAAATGGAAACCCACTATGTATCTAGTTGTAATTGGTGTGGCATTGGTATTAGATTGTAATTGTGGTAATTGGCATTTTATTTTATCTATGTCATGTCTTAATTGACTGTAAAACAACATGTAAAGTCATTGGAAATTAAACATAAGACCAAAGCCTTTGTTAAATCAAGAGATATCAGTCAACATCAGTGATATTGTAAAAAGAATACATACAACTAGATTAATCTATACAATGAAACACTGTTATGTCATTCTTTTGAAAAGACTGCAGAATATTATTGCACCACACTTTGTAAACTGATACATTGCAGTTGCAGTTATTGACAAGGAATCGTGATTTTTGTTTATTAAATCCATTGTAATTAGGCCAAAACTATTACGTGCAAAATCATTCATTCAAATTTAGATTTTAAGATTTTTGATTTTCTGATATGGATCAAATCATTTGAAGCGAAAGTTCTCATATTGTCCACATCTGTGGGTTTGCTGCATGGATGTGATTAGATATTTACAAATCAGATTTCTGCAAGTTGCATTCTGCACAATGCTAATGCTTAAGCAGTTTAGTATGTGAAATGGGGAAAAAAAATTAGCACCTAAATGAAATCAAAACTTTAATCCACAACAACTTCTATAACCAATTGGCAGTCTTCTATTGCATCAATACAGGAAGCCTCTGGGAAGTCAAAGTCTTCTGGCCAGTGATACATTTGAAATTTCTTTGGGTTTTGGATGTGGGTGTATTGAACATTTGGTTAAATATAGGTTTATAGAAGAAAATAGCTTTTTGCATTAAATTTAATTTACTGTTCTATCTTATTTCCCTTCCACTCATTTTCTAACCACTTTACCTAAAGAAAAGGGGAGTTAGAGCCAATTTCAGTAAGCAATAGGACATCTGTCCATTGCAGGGTACACACAGGCACAAACACACTCTCATCAGGGTCAATTTTCCCAGAAGCCAACACAGTGAACATACAAACTCCATACAGATAGAACCCCATGTCAGGAATTGAACCAGGGCCCCAGTGCTGCAGGGCAGTGTTACTAACCACTGAGCCACTCATGTTTATTTTCACTCACAGCAGTTATCAGGAAAAATAATGTAATAGAAATAACTTACACTTAATGATGGTTTTTCTTGGAATATGAAGGTTTACCAAGACCAAAAACAATACAAAAAATATGTAGCCAAATAGTATAAATTGCAATACACAATCTTCACAATCCTTTATGAATGTATTATTTAATTACATCAAGTTGTAATTAGTTATATTCTTCCTTAAAAACTTTGAAGTAATAAGCTCTGATTCTTGTCAAGCCAAAAATAAAATTTAAAATTTAAATTACATATTGTAAACTTACATTTGTACTAACAATACATTCAGAAATAGGGAGTATTATTTAGGACTCTTGGCTTATAACCACATTTTATGGATCCATAAAGATTATGGGTTCAAATTTTATGAGACACTGCTGTTTTACCCTTGATTGAAGTAATCAGAATGTCCAGATGCATACATGAAATGTGCTTTAAATAAAGCTGTAAGACACATAAAGTGTTAATAAGAATTCATTTTGAAAGTAATAGACCAATGATCAAATTATAAGAATTTAAACTCGTTAATAAGTTTGTTATATACATTTATAAATTGTAAACGCATACTGTACTGCTAATTTCTCATCGGTATTAAACTTTATTGTCCTGTTACCTAACAATTTACTGCTGTTAGAAATCTCTTTTGTATAACAATTTAAACTCCGTAAATTTTTAAAAAGCCAAAAACCACTCCAAATACAGAATTCTGATAAAAAATACAGTATAAGCTTAAATAATATCTGCATATACTGATATAGATGTTCAAATTGAAAAAAAACAAACAGAAAAAGTATTACAAAACTTCTCCCCTCGCTCCTTTACCACAAGTCATGGACCTGAGAGGAAAAATTCTAATGGTTACATTTTTGTAAACATACTGGGTATTTACAGTATATACTTTCTGTATTTTTAAGAGCAAGTTAATGAAAGGTTAAATACACATTTAAAAGTACATTTTGAACCTTTTTAATTTCAATGCTAAACTCTTCATAATGACCATCTGAAATAATGCACCCTACAGTTTGAGGAAGTGAAGCTGTACACATATGTCATGGCAAAGGTAAAGCCCATACAAGAGCTACAGTGACTCTTTGGCCAAGTGCTTATCCTGGTTTTGTAGCATTAAGTGGACTTGAGAGCAGCGCATCACTTCAAGCTACTATTTAACGCTCTTCAGAACATAATGACATAATAAATGTTCAAAATAGAGTATTACACTCACCAACCAAAATTAGAAACCCCCTAATGAAATTAGTTGATTGAAACTTGTTGCATCTCAAAAGTTAAGCATGTTCTTGTTTTTATATACTGTACTTCAGATGATCAATAAAGTGCAACTGGTTTATTCCAGAGAGCAGTGTCCTCATGTTGGGCAAAGTCACATCCTCAGATAAGCTCAGTTTTATATTGGAATGTGACAGGATGAGGCAACGTTGGAGAGAAAATCACACACATGTATTGTCACTTATGAATGATACATGTACTGCATGTGATTGAATCGCCAAGTCAGAGAGAATCAGAGTTGCCACGTTCAATTCATACCTTCATATTAATACAAGGGCAACAACTATAGGTGCGCAGTGGTTAACATTGCTGCCTCACAGCACTGGGGTCCTGGGTTCCATTCCTGACTTGGAGTGCTATTTGCATGGAGTTTGTAGGCTTCCCCATGTTTGTGTAGGTTTTTGCTGACTACTGTGATTTCTTCCCACAGTTCAAAGACATACTGATACTGTAGGTTAATTGGCTTCTGGAAAAAAATGTGCCTGGTGTGAGTGTGTGCACCCTGCAATGACGTCCTGTCCATGATATATTTTGTCTTGTGCCAATTGCTTTCCTGGATAGTCTCCGGGCTCCTCCACGACTATTAATTGGATTAATTAAAAGACAGAACGGTACTTATACATAAGGTTAAAAAGACAGTGTAAATATTAGGATAGGAGGGATATTTGTACCTTAAATTGTTTTTTGCCCTATTTCTCATGCAAACTTTTAGGGACATAGAATGATTGGATATGATTCTCTAAGTGTAACGTAGATGGTTGTGAAATGTATGCCTAATCTTTTTGAAGAACTGTGAAATATTTTATATAAATTAATTTTGTGTAAAAATACTTAAGAGCTGATATCAAGTTTCTTAGCATACAGTTCTCTGTGTTAGTGGCAATGATCCAGGAGTAATACTTCAAATTACTTTGCTTTACTTTTCAAGTTAGATTTAATAGTTAGATTTTCTTCAAAAACAACAAAGATGCACAAAATGCCCTCAATGGTTGTATAGTTGTTCATCCACCTGAAGAGAGGAAACAAAAAAATGAATGAAGCAAAGAGTGCTGAGCAGCATTATACCCATTAAGACCATTTGATGGCAATAAGGCAGGTTGGTACCATCTGGTAGATTGCCTGATAACCACTGACATTGCAGCCTGTCAATATAATACTACATTAGGTAATAACTTCACTGGCTCAAGGAAGTATTTAAAGTACTGTAGGTATTACTTTGGTTATCTTTTGAAAGTAATGACAGTATTATAAAATTCAGTAGCATAGGATTTATCATACTCTGCATTGGGTACATATTTTGAAGACGGTTTTCCCCATCCAATCCGTTTCAAGAAGTTCAGCATCCTCAAATGATACATTGTTAAAATAGGGATTAACCTCCTACATTCAACACTATTCTCTGATAACCAGGGAAATATGATGTGCCATAATGTCAAATCCACCTCCACGTATATAGTCTGTTGATACAGTCTGAAATACTCAATGAAGTTCCCTGGATTCTAGTTTACATTTTTAGTATGTGACTCACAGATAATGCATGCTAGAATTGTAATTCTAATAAAGCTGTAATGCATGAGTGTAACTAAATCTCATATTCCCGGGCTGACATTTGTAACAGAGCCTCCTGTTTGTAAAAAAATTCAATCCCTTTTGATTTTAAGCTCACTATACTGGGAGACATTAACTCAGATTTTAATCCTTACGTAAGCAATTGGTAGCACCAGGGCTTGACTTATGGAATGTACCTAATCCTTTTATTATGGAAATGTGATAAGAACCCATATCATTAGAAAATGTATTTAGTACCTTTTTGGAGTTAGTGGGCCTTTGACAACTCATGTAAAAATGAACAGAGAAACTTTATAGCAAAAAAGCATAATTTGGAAGAACCTACAGTTCCATGCAGTTTGTCCAATTCAAAGTAGTTTTAAAGGAAGTATCACAATTATAATAATTATTTAAGATTCTGTGTGACCAGGAGATATAGGGTGGTTTACTTTGGGTCCAGGGTGGGTCCATTTTTGAATATTGTCATCTGTGAAGGGTGCAGCTGCCAAAAACTAAAACTCCCATTTACCCAGGGGGACTATCAGTAGACTTTACCTTTGGCTAATTAGCTTCATTTGTTTCTGTTTTCTTTTTTTTTCTTTTCTTTTTTTCTCTAGGTGTTATTTTTAAAAGAACGTGGCAAAAGCGTTTCTATTTTTTTTTTTTTGGTTTTGAGCCCTCCCATGCTAGTGTATAAAACCTATTCCTTTGCTGTGGGACCAATGTATTAGAAGTAAAAAATATACAGTAAAGGAATTTAAGAGGCTGAAAAGATCTATGAAAGTGAGAGCTGTGACCCAAAGGTAGAAGAAAAAAATGCTATTAAAGAAAAATTGCTTTGATTAGTAATAGATAGGTTATTCAGACAGGACTCCTGAGGGAATTAAATACTTTTGCATTTTACTCTGATTATGGAACTGGAAGGCGGGCTATACTGTACGCCCACTGTTGTGAATAAACACTAAGATACTAGTACCTATATATAATATGGTTTTCAGTTACTGAGCAATACTTACAACGTGAACCAAGCTGGAAATTATCTGTACATATTATATAGATTCTGAACTAGAGGAGGCTTTGCATGAAGGTATTTAGATTTAGCAGGATTATTCTTTGTCCCCATCAAGAAGCAATGAAAAAAGCATGTGGTATGCTTGGATGTTAAGTCCTTACTTAAAATACTAGGTTTAGTTTGGGTCGCTATACTACAATAACGATATTTTAGACTTAGAAGGAACTCAAAGGTCTCAGGGGAATATCATATACAGACATGTAGTTCAATCTTTTTAGAATAGGACAAGGGAGAGGGTGGATTGATTCAAATATCCATGATTATGAGGTGTATAGTGTTAACCTAACGGACTATTTCACACTACGTAGTGAAACAAGAATAAAGGGATATTACTGGAAAGGAGGTTAGGTTTGAAAAAAGGTGACTTCTTTACACAAAGATTTGTGGGTGTCTCCAATAGGCTTCCCTGCATGGTGGTTGAGGTCCGAATCATAAAATGTTCTTGCAACACTGCTGGACTCATCTGGTGAATTGGATGGACATTTAGATAGAAGGCTGAATCCAGTTGTGAGTGTAGAAAACACAGTCCCCGTAACAAGCTTGTGACAGAGACATGTGAAACCTCTGTGACAGAGCTGGAAATAGTCATTAAAGTTTTTAATATCTACTGGTGTACAAGATAAAGGATGCTTAATTGTGACCATAGAGAAAGAAAGACCCCTGTCCTGATCTCATTATAATGGCAAATGAATTAAAAGATTGGGTGAAACTTTAGATTCACTTACTGAACTACCAAATGAGCAAGACGAGCCTGGTCTTGTTTGAAATCATTACGTTCTTATATAGAAGTTGCTTGCAAACAAATCTACAGTAAGTCATTGTCAATTGTTCCTAGGCATTAAAATTATGTGTTCTACTTTTTGTTTTTTCTGGTGGAAAAGGTGTTTTTGTTTTTTGTACAGATGACATTAATGACTATATTATATGACTATATATAGAAAACTGACCTTGCAGGATAACTCAGCAATGCACACAAACATATTTGTGTTTGCAGCAATGCACACAAATTTACGACAATACATTTATTAATATATAAAATGTGCATATTAACATAACAGATCTTATAGTGAGGGTTAGCATAATACAAAAGGTGTATATTCAATAACGAAGAGTTACAAACCAAGAGAGACATACATTCAGTATACCATTCATTTATACCGTTTCGTTAATGAACTTTGATTACAACTTCTACACTAAATACTCCAAAGTAAGTACATCACTCATAGGAATTAAATTGATATCAACTAGGGTTGAGGTAACAATTGAATTCTCGAGATGTAATGCAGAATGTTGAATACTCATCCAATCTGTGTGGATTCAGATCTCCCACGGACACAAGGGAACAGCCACAGGCTATCCTCTGGCCTGGTGCCAGGCCGTCCTGGTTCGGCGTTAGGTGTGGGAGAAGGAGGGAGAGATTTCCGCTGCAGTGCACTGGCAGTGGGCTCTCTGAAGACCAGCTAGTTAGTCCTGGCTTAACTAGCAGTGTTTGTGCACATGAAAAGTGACTGCGGGTCCAAGCAAGTCACACTCTTTGGACAGGAAGAAGACTGGTTTGTTCCCAATGTAGCGCTAGTTTACCAGTAAGAGATCTGCAAATGTCTGATAATAGCTTACAACCCATATTCAAAGATGCAAATATGAAATTCCCAGGTCTTCAGCCTCTTAGATGTAAGTTTATAAACGTCATGGGACAGGATTCCAGGGACAGGATTCCAAGAACAGGCAACTTGAGAATTCACAAGTTGCTATCTACATTTGCTGAGTCATTCTATAGGCATCTCTACACTGCTGTCCGAAAATACATTAATAAAAGTACCGGCAAGTTTGAATTTTCTTCCAAGTGTTGTTAATTCCACTATATGCACTATTGAGATTGTCATGACCATAGTTGAGTCATTAGAGTGTAGTCTATCAGAAAATGTTTATATCCTTGGTGTTAAAGACTGTCACATGCTATTCAGAAAATTTACTCCTCCATAATATCAAGGCTATGCATGAAGTAACAGTCCTCTTACAGGTACTTTCATATGAGGGTCTGACAAATACTGAGCTTACAGCCTTTCAGTCTAAGTTTACTCAAACATGTTTATCATTTGGGTTTCCTCCCACAGTCCAATTGTATCAGCGTTTGTTTGACTTGCGATGGACTGGCGCCCCAAGCAGAGTGTATCCTGACTTGCACTTGTTGTTGCCAAGACAGGCTCCGGCTCCCCTGCAATCCTGATTTGGGTGAAGCAGTTAGAAAATGGATGGAGGTTCACCATTTGTTACAAATGAAATCTAGGAAGATCATAGCTCATAGTGACCGCATGTTCCAAAGATTCAACCAGACAATGAAGAACATGCACGTTTGTCTCTGAGATTAGATCAAAGTGGGACAGAGTTCAATGTTGTAGTTCACCTACCAAGTTTCCTGAATCATCAGTTGGATTTTCTATTCTATGAGATCTGTTGTAATGGCAAGTGTGAGCTCCTCTGAAAATCATGAAGGAGGAGTGGTAGTCTGCATCACCCATTGAATGTTCATCGGTGAAGTCTTATATTCTGCAAATGAGATATTAACGGACAATGTCTAATCCAATGTCCATGGATTGCCAAGGCCTTAAAAATGGTCAGAATTGTGAAAAAACCACTTGGCAGTAAGACCAAGGGTCTCCACAGAAGTCCTCAAGATAGGACACAAAAATAATGCATAACCAGTTTCTTTTACTTAAGAGCTCTGATGCAAAAAAACATTTTGAAATGGTCTTGACCTTCCTACCCAAGGATCAGCGCCTTGTGAGTCCAAGGGCAAGGGAGGCCTGATCAAGGAAGAGAAGGAAGTTGATGACAGCAGAAACATTTTGAGACCAATCAATTCAGTCAAGAATTCACTGTCAATGATAATATATTCAACTGCATCCCTAAATCTAACACCCAGTTTGTTTTCAAGCAACCAGTGGCAATAGAATATTGCAACCTGGTATGGATTTTGCATAAAATGCATATATTAAATATATTCTGTAATATTGGTATATTGAAATGGAAAACCCAGTTGTAACTTTATTTTGTTTCAATGAGGGTGTTGTATGTTCTGCAGTATAATGACCATGGACTGGATTCAGGAAATGGGACCGCAGCTTTAATGTTACCATTTACCATGAAGCCATGATGGGAGCCAACGCTGTGAGTGACCTGTTCAATCCTCTTGTTTTTAATTCTGTAATTTCACTGTTTTAGTCACATTTACAATGCTTTTATTACAAATGATTGATGATTTGAAGAAATGAGTTAACAACGTCAGTAAATCAAACACTCTTTAAGCACATATTGTTTAAGCAGATGGAAAAGGGTTTATTTGCTGTCTTAATTAAATTGTGAACAAAATCTAAACTTTCTTAAACTGATACCAAACAGGAAACTGTACACTTTCTGAAATGATCAAATAATGTTTGAAAAAAGCTAGATAAATATTCTGAAAAGTAATTGAGATTATTTTATTTATACACTTTGGGATAGTTCAGGTGGACAGGTGAAATCCATTTATGCACAAAAGATCTAAACATCTGTGACCTTGAATTATTCCATGGATATTGAGTAAAGTTGAATTTTGCATTCCTTTCAAAATAAGATGACTCTTGGAACTCAGACTTTAAAACAAGACTAGCTCGGGGGCATTTATCAGATGAAAGTAGGATTAGTCTTCTATGTCATGGAATTCAAAGGGAATTTATAAAATACACAAGGTATTTACCCTAGGTTAATCTTTAGTGCTCGGGGAAAGCACTTCAGTGGTTTTGAAATGTATTGTTCACAGCCCCCAAATGAATAACTTAGAGGAAAAGCCAGACATTAGAAAGTAATTGTATGAACAAAATAACTCACAAATCAGCTGTGCTACACTGACTTTAGACACCAGATCTGGCCACAGTGTTTTACAGGCAAGTTTTTCCTTCTCAGCAAATTTGTAGTATCCAAGTAGCTCCAAACCAGTGTACATCAGTGAAAATGTCCCTTTTTAACTTTAGAAAATGAGATGAAATTTTGAATGCATAGCCAAATTGACTTATTCAGTTAATGCATTTATATACTGCTGGAATTATGGTGGAATTTTGTATTACACTTATTTGGAACACAGAACCAGTTCCAAAAAGTGTGGCAAAAAGTGTTGCACATTTAAAAGCTGTTACTATTTTTGAAGAGTGCATTTCTAAGTTATCGATCAGGTCAAATGCAGTTGGAATCTGAAAAACATGATGGGATAATCAATTACTGTACATGGGATATCTGTATCTTAAAATGTAAAAAATGGTAAAAATAGTAAAAAAGTTTTACTAAAAAGCATCTGCTAATTAAACAAAAATGAAATCCCTACTCATACTATTATTCCTGAAGACTTCCGAGGATTACTGACGACTTATTACATTTTCTCTGTTCATATTTTGAACTCCAATGACCAGTTTTCTATAAGATTTAGTAAAATTTTTACATTGATAAGAAAATACTTGAATCCCCTAATACAAAGACTAATGTTTTTTTATTTGGAGGCTAGTTCATAAAATAATTTGCTCAATGTTGCAGTATGAGATAAACTGCAAGGTAAGGAGAGGTTGCAAAATATACTGCTAACAATTTGAGGCTAGCACCCATGCTGTCTAGAATTACACGTTGTGAGACATTCTTGCAATTGTACTTAGTTTCTGTAAAATCTAAACATTCAATGATTACTATTTTCTTGTTAAAGGAATTTTATCTTGTTTTCGTTTGGTTTGTTTTGTCCTGTTAAAGAAAGGGTTAACTAAACAGTCATTGGGAGATCCATGCAGCTCGTGGGAAAGATTCTGTACCTATTTTTGATTTTTCGACCAACAAAAATATAAAGAAATGAGTCATATTATAGAAGTAAGCAGATCAATTAAGTAACTATGCTTAGTAGTGGAATGAAAACTAGTGGACAATGCAGCTTATTGAAAGTGTTCATCTCCATGACAAGAAGACTGGAAATAAAAAACTGTCTGAGAATTAATACCAATACATTCTTCAGTCAGGTGATATGTCCTTAATAAATATATTGATTGATAATTAGATTTCTAGGAACATGAATGTAAAAATGATGTTTGAAAAATGTTCAGTGAAAGTTCTTTACAAAATTAATCCTTGAAAATGTATAATGAAAATAAACAAATTTTAGTTGAGTTGTAGTGTAATAGTAAATAATTTACAAAACAGCGTACTATGCCATCTGTAAATCAGTGATATTACTTTTTAATGGCTTACTCTCTGAGATAAAACAATTTTTATTATGAATATGCTTACTGACCTTTAACTGCTCAGCTTTGTATGTCATCTTCTACCTCATCAGCAACTGCAAAAGTTCAACTACCGACACCTTTTGGTCTTTTGTCTGTCTAGGCACACAACCTAGTCTCAGAATCCAACAAGACATCCTGAAAACTCTTGCAAAATCATAATAAGAAATGTGAGCCTCACAGAACAAATTGCCAGAGATTTCCTGTTTTTCAAAGTTTTTTTTCTGTTGAGGTCTGAGATTAATATAAAATGAATTGCAGAACAATAATTAACAGTCCTTACATGCAAGACAGCCTTGCCACTCCAAACGACATGATAGACGTAAAAATGTACCAAGGTTTCTATTGCACTTAAATGCAACATTTTGCTTGCCATGTTTTATCATACAAGAATAGAACACTCTGTCCCTCGTCAATTTTGCTTCCTGTATGCTAATCCTCAGTCCAAATGTCACATCAGATGGCGATTCCAGGAGGACTGATTGTTCTACCATTAACCTGATAAGAAACTGAGCATGTGGTGTTGTAACCACAATGAATATGAAATCATATTACTCAGAAATATTAAAACCTGTGAACATTACAATATTTGAACTCTCAAATCCCTTGGGCCAACTTCTCCCTTAATCAAAAACCATCAAGATGGTACCATCTCTCACTAAAACGTGCTCAGACCTCACCAGTACAAAACATTTTCTTTCTCAAATCAATTGATTTTCATTTAGACCATTTCTTTTTCTCAATTAAATTCGTTTCACACAACTGTAATGCAGCTATCCAATTTTATGTAATTTATATACAAATATAACTATCATATTGTCACGCCCCACACTCTCCCTCGCAAACGACGTTACATTCCCGGAACCTCTGCTTCCCAATCTCATCCCTGATTGAACCCAGCACATTCTCACATGCATCAGATTCCTCAAATTCTCACTCCCTAACCAATCATCCAATCACACCCCTTTCCTTTCAGTATTTAAACCCCCTTCGCACACCTTCCCATGCTCACTATTGAGAAGCCTTTCTTAGTATTCTCCAGTGTGTATTTCCAAACCTTTTGACTGATCTCCCGTTACGAATCTTCTGCTTCCGCCTCTTGACCTCGCCTTCTGGATTTTGCCTTTGAATTGTTTTGGATTTCTCTCGTTACCGGACCCTCTGCCTCCCTTATCGACCCAGCCTTTGGATTTTGTCTTTTGGTTTGTCCCTTTGCTACTCTGTGTCCTGTGGGATTCCGGTCACGCATAAGGATCCTTCTATTCCACGTATTGGTTCCTTGACACATATTTTAGAAAGAAAAGTGTGGTTGAATGGTTTGGTTCTACACAATTTCAAGAGGAAAAAATCATTAGAAGGATTTGACAATTAAATCCATAATTTTGTATTTAATCAAAAGTTCTTATATGTATTCTGTGCATTGGGGAAATTAAAATGTTAATTTCATAACCAGTCTCAACAAAGACTATTATCATTTTAGTTTATATGATTATACTGTAAATTCTAGCAAATGCCATACTTGATTTAGTCTACATAAGGAGAATATTTTTTTAATACATACTGTAGTTATATTTTATAAAATTTTAAGAATTGTTTCATTATAGGGATTTGAATTTTGTGATATTACCCAAATGGAAACAGATTTTTTAAGGTTTAATTGTTTAATAGGACTTTTTTAACATCTGTCATGATAAAATAACATCTTTTAGGTCTTCTATTATTCAGCCGGCTATTACACCCTGTTCCCTCACAGAAATAAAATATTGAGTGTAAAACGCCCTTTTGGCCATACATTGACCTGAATGGTGTTATTTATGCCCATTTATTCAACCATTTTAAGTGCTGTTTACATTTTTCTCCACTGCCCTCATATTGATTTTCAAAGAGAATAGTACTTAGTCGAGCATGTCAGTGTAAAAAATAACAGTGATTTCTCAGTTATTTCCTGCACTGCCTAGCTTGACTGAAAGCCATGATCCAAAACATTCATAAACCAAGGCAGGAGAAGAATTAACAATGTTGTTTACCTAGAAAGGTGTAAAATATAACATTTCCTTACGATATTTTATATCATACTGAAATAACACGACTTCCTAAATAATTCAATTAATGCTCCAGGAGTGTGCTTGCCTTGGATCTAAAAGGCAACCTTTGTGCTACACTGACCTTCGCAAGAACTGTTTTTTGCCTGTTCAAAATGCATTTCTCTTTTCTTTTGAAAAGTTACTTTTATTGTTTTTGTTTTAATAGTTTAATGTAATATTGCTGCTATGAGTAGACAATGATTCAATGTATTGCTTTGTAACACTCCTTCACATTGAAAATTAGTTTGCTATTGAACTTTTTTATACTTCCAAACAGTAATTGCTGCTAAAAGCCTGTTAAAATATTGGAAGCTAAGTTATGCTTATATTTATAACTTTTTAAAATATATATAAAATGTACTTGTTATTTATATATATTCTCAATAAATGTTGCATGACTATTTTCTTTACAAAATAAATAATTCACTTACTGTATATACTGTACAATTGTATTTTTATTCACCTTTAACCATTTAATAACCATTACTTTCTGGACCAGTTACAGCAGCAGCCATAACTTTTTTTAAAGTACAAATGCAAATGCTATACACTAATTCTATCAGTAGTACAAACAGTTTAATTTCATCTAGTCTTTCCTGCATCCTTTTTAATTTCATATTCTCAACTAAAACTATCACCCAGCATATTATGCTATATTAAATGTCTTATGCTCATGTTCAAATAAATATCTCTGTTGTCGTTATTTGTTAATAACCTCATCAATAAGTCTTTGACATCTGGTCTTGTGTCTGCAGGTTTAATCATCTGGTATTGAACCTGTTTGGTCCAGGTCAAAAAGTGTTTAATTATGATACTATTTCTGCTCTTTCTTGCAATAATTCTCAAACAGGTGTTTGTAAGTCAACAGTAGTTCTATTCTTTGTTTTATTAGTTGTCTGAACTTCAGTTCTTTAATATTGTAACGCAACGGGGTTCAGGTGGGCGCCCTTGCCACATTAGGTCGGCCCCGCACCATCAGGGGCTCGAACCGGGACTCCCGCGTCACTCAACAGGGACCCAGCCTGGTGAGCTAAAGAGAGATCTCTCTCCAGCCCAGTAGCTGTAGTCCTGCTATTACAGGGAAGGGTGGTGACGTCACCGCTCTGGTAAGCCGGCTCTTACACACCACGGCCGTAAGCGTTACAATATTTTCTCCTTATGGATTGTGCATCTTTTGATGCTGTCATTCACTGAATCGTATGGTACTGTTCCTTTCACTGGTTTGACTCATTTTGCTAATCAGAGACACTAAATCTTGACTATTTTAAAACTGATTTTACTCGTGGTGTTTCAAAGGCTGTTGTGCTGCAGGCTTTTTATCCTTTTATTATTTAGCATACTGTATATACACTGCTTCTTGGTCAGTCAACATCATGGTTTGGTTTTGATTTCTAAGTAGGTGATACACACCTTTATTTGCAGGCTAAATAAAAACTACTGCTATGACATCTGGAGCTTACAGCTGCCTGAGTGATATTAAGATTTAGATTAACAGAACATTCTTAAAGTTAACTGTGATAAGACTGAGGTTACACTTACTGGTTAACAATTGAATAAAGTTAGAAACCTTGTGGATATTCTAATAATTAAAGTATTCTTGACACAGGGGAATCTTTTTCCTTTCTATTCCTGGGTTAGGGTCCTCACTCTGTCTGAAGCTGAAATATTGATATGTTCTATAATTTCATTAAGATTAGACTGTTGTAATGCGTGAAGACGTTTGAGTATTTGAGAAGTTTGGGGAGATGTATCAGTGTGTAAGCTTCAGAGAGCAAGTAAAGGTTAATTCCACAATGAAAGGTAGACAAAAAGAACAAATATAAAAGTTTTGCCTGAGGAGCCTTTTTTCAGTTCCTGCTCCTATTCTCATATTTGTGTGTCCTTGTTTCCCTCCCTTTGCCTCATTCCTGCTCTTTCCAACATTCTCCAAAACACATGAAGACACATGAGCCTTTTTTTGTTCTTTTTACTTTCCAGCATGGAATTAACCATACTACAGCAATCCTTGTCTTACTGGAGTGTCTACTTAAGGTACAAAACAAGTTTTGTCCACTGTATGTCCATAGTTCTGCAGCTTGAATATTATATTAAAATCTATCTCGGCATAAAACTCCCATCATTTGTAAATTGGGTTTGATTAATAACGTTTTACAGCTTAATTATAAGACACTGAGTGGTAGCTCCATATCAGGTAAAAACCATGAGTATAGTACTACAGTACTATATGTACTGTATCTGAGATCTGCTGTTTAGTGTCTTCTTGTTCTACCCAAGTCCAGGCTCCACACAATGGGTGATAAAAGCTTCTCTTGTGCATGATCTTGGAGCACTTTGCCTAAATTCATAAGAGACTGTAACTGTGTATATTATTAAAATGTACTTTTTTTAACTATAATTATAAATAATAAATTCTATGCTTAGGTTTTATTTAATCTATTTACTATGTGATTGCTTTTACTTCTCTGGTTCATGTGAGTGCTATTGTACAGTGCTTTAAATATTTTGGAAAGAGCATATAAATAAAGAATTACCATATCAGTACTGCTGGTTTGCAAGTGATTTCTAGCTATGATTAATACCCTGTGTACAATAATACACTTTGAGGTGGGGAGCACACAGTGCTGTTTTGTACCTATCACATTTGTGATGTGTGACACAGTACTACCATGTGCAGTATGCATTACTCGCAAAGTAAACACATGTGATTTATCAGAATATGTCTGCAACACAGATTTATCCTTTTAAATCAATTTTATTTAGAAAATGGTGTCCTTAAAAATGAGAGTGTTGGCTTAATCTGTGTGCATTGTGTTGTTCAGATCATGTTCAGTTGTTTTAGTCCCTTTAAAAAGATGTTACAATGTGGAATGCATTTAACTACCAATAACTTGATTTAAACTGGGATATTTTACTCTTCAGTAGTAAAGAGGATAAACGAGCAAAGGTAAATGTTAATAAGTTTGTATGTTCTCCCAATATTTGTGTGGGTTTCCTCAGGGTACTCCGGTTTTCTCCCCCAGTCTAAAGACAAACTGCTAAGATAATTGACTTCATGGAAAACTGGCCTGATGTGAGTGTGTATCTAAGTGGATTGGTGTCCCCTCCAGGGAGTATCCAACCTTGTGCTCATTGCTTGCCAGGATACTCCTGCTTCTATACAACCCTGTACTAGATAAAATGGTTAGAAAACAGTTGTATGGAGGTCAGGATTATTGGTTTGTGTTAGACATTTTAAAAAAAGTCATTTGCAAACCTCTGAACTAAAGTGTTACTGTGATCTGTCAGAATATAATTAGCAGAACGGGAATTATTCATCTGGTTACTGATCTTTCAGAGTTGAGGATGAACTTAAAACTTTTGAATTAACCTCTAAAGACATTAATCAACTCAAGCACCAGTAAAACTTAGCAGTGCAAGCCAGCAGTTGTACCACAGTACAGAAGTAAAATCACTTTAAAAGCAAATTTAATGTAATAAAAAATCAATGAAAAACCCATGGTTATGCACTTCCTATTGTATTAACTATACAATACCACTGATTCTAACAGGTAATGGAACTTCTTTAAAAAATAGGTCATCTCTAGTGAATATTCTAATGATAATTTTCTAATTATATTCATATGGAGCGTGAAGAGATTTAAGATGAATTGCAGTATCAGATGTGATGCTTCAACATCCTGTTGACATTTTAATTACCTTGAATCCTAATTACTGTTCCCAGTTAAAATGAGCTTTTGCAAAAACACTGAGACTAATGTTTCCTCAGGGTTGCACAAAAGAAATCCTGATTTTGCCAAAATAAAATCAAAATAAAGAATTTTATTAAAATAAAATTCCAAGTACAAGTCCCTCCGTGTACTAAGTTCTACTCTCCTCACACTAAAAAAATGAAATTGTATTTAAAAAATGTTTTGCCTTCATGTCCAATTTAAACTAGGAATTAAAAATAGTCTGCACATCAAAAAATGTATCTTTGTGCATGTATGTTTTAGAAGGTAAATCAATAACCTATATTTTGTGTTTTTGTTATCTTGATTAATTGATCATTCATAACTGACAGTGGTACTCTCAAGTAACTTTGTTGCAACAGTATGGTACCTCTCTTTAATGAGTAGGGTGATTGGGTACAGTTGATGTGATTTAACCAGCTGAATATTAAACCAGGTTAAAATCAAAGTAAAATACGAAAAGGAATGTATGCGCTTTTCTAATGTGGCCTTACCCTAATCTGACAGCATTGCAGTAGATTATCTCATGCTGCTTGTGTAACAATGGCATTCTTCCAAGATGAAAATATAACAGTTCTGCTATGGTTGCCCTACACACCAGCCTTGAACCCAATTTAAAGTTTGTGGGATGAAATGGAACAACACTGAGGGTTCACAAACCAATGAACAGGCATACTGCTCACCCAGGCTTACAAAAGAATCCCACAAGTCTGCATCTATAACATGGTGCACAGCATGTGATGCAAATGTTGTTTCCTACAGTGGACACATGCTACTGACACTGTGTGACTTGCAGAGTAGATAGTGTTAATCAGTCCTGTTAATGATATTTTAATCAGCATAGTTTGGAAAAATACTAGTGCACATGCTACAAAAGGGTTTTTTTTCTTAATATCTTTGTGAACTTGTTGCAGTTACTGTAGACTTATCTTTTTATGCTCAGGATATACATCACCAACTTTCACTATAATTTCATATTTGCAAGATGGCATTCTTTTTTCAAATAACAAGAATACAAGAATTTCTTCAATTCCTGTGCTGGTCCCCTTTATTTCAGCAGAACTAAAACTCGTTCTATTCCTATCATTATACGAAGAATTTAAGCTCTGGTCCCAAACTACAAGACCATATAAATGTTCTAAACTGTGCTCAAGCTCAGACCTTCTAGTAATCTGCAACTCATCAAGATGCTGTGAGGAAATGATGTTACTCTGTTCACATTGTGCATGAATTATGACATGACAAAGGTAGTGTCAGATGTTGTATGATCTCAGAAAAATTATTAGGATTAGGATTAGGATGTTTTTTCTTTTATTTTATAAAGAATATGTGTGGTAGCATTGTTATTTGTTTGTGAGAACACACAAACCTGTCAGTTTTAGAAGAAATTCTGACACTTTATTATACTTCAATTTTTAACCATATAGGACAAAAAATGTCAAAAAGTGACAGTGTGACACAAACCCAAGCTGGAAAAGTATGGCTAAAGTGAAATGATAGACACAAGATTGGCTGAGAATAAAATAGGGTGGAAGCTCTCAAACAAGCCACAGCAAGGCTGACAGCTCAAACGTGACATGCAGTAGGTTGCATTCTCTTCAAATTGAACACACTCAGTAGCAGCTTAGTGAATACCTCCAGCTGTGGACGAAAAGGAGTTTGGATTGAAAAGATGTCTTAACCATCTATTACATTACCAAGTCTAAAATATATAGAAGTAACAGTACTTATCTTAAATATGCTCCTCTGCAATCTTCCAGGATTTCATTTTGCAAGATGGTTGAAAAATGCTGGGGCTTTATACAGTATTCCAAAAGTAGTTTTGTAATACACAGCTTCCAGAAAAAAAGGTCAAGGGTGACCAAGGGTCTGATTTGATAAAATTTACACAATTGTGAGGTTCATTATTGTCAAGACTGTTGGTACTGTCTGTACTTAACTGTTAAAAGTCAGTAGTCCTTACAAAAAGTGTAGCACTTCACCCGGGTTGAATAAAACTTTAAGTATCAAATCTCTGAATTATTTTATGCTTAAGTACAGATTTATTTTCCCAGCTAATATTATTTTTGAAGAGTTCTACAACATAAGGAACAAAAGTAAAAATTTAAAAACGGACAAAAATAGATTAATGCTGCTTATACGAATACCCACTTGAGATAAAAGTAGTTGTTTTGCATTTAGTTAATAACCGATGATAAATGGACAGCAGCAAATTTGTTTCAACATCTAATTAATAAATGAAGTACAGTATTCATTAAAAGAAAATGAATGCCAATTATTCTGACAAGAAACGTTGTGAGGGAAACATTAATGATCTAACTTAAAAGACCTTGTTCCTGCATAGTTGTCATTCTGTAGCAAAATAAAACAGTGCACATTAAATATATATATATATATTGGCCCTTGCACCCTGTACGTCCCAAAATTTCCATAATCATTGCAGTGCAGAATCATGGGTGAAGGGATCATGGCATTGTGCTATAGGCCATGGTTGCTATCATGGGGAAACTAAATTTAGTATCCCAAAGCAACTATACTCAAGAGCCACACAGTTTCTGTCACAGACAAATGTGTCATACACTGTAATCTGCAAAGATATTATCATGTCCAGGCTCTGGTGAATGAATAGGGAGGTATAGGTGACCATAAAAGATGTGTGTAACAGCAGTAGAACTGTTTCTAGTCACAGAAGGGTAAAGAAGCAATTAAATATGCTCTTCTTTGTCTTTTATGAAGACTTTTCTCTTGCACATACTGTATGTATATATATCTAAACTGCTGAAAAGGTACAACAAAATTAGTATAGCACTGCAGAAATGTATGATGTACATTTTACCTTGCATGTAAACCAGGGTTATTTTCTATCTGACTGTTTAACCCCTAAAATGTCACACATCCCTCCAAATATTCCGAAATAAGGTTGTGTTATAAAGTATATATTTAAGGAAATATTCTAAAAATTGAATAACGGAAGGTGTGTTCCTTCAAAAGAAGCTCTATGTACACAGGCTGAGTTTTCACCAGAACAAAAAGGATGTGTAAACACAGACGTTTTACACATCCTACATACTGTACTGTACCTAGATACTAGATATTTCTTCTAATTTCTGTTATGGATTGTCTGGTAAACCTGAAATGAAGGAATTGTATTACAGAAACAAACAGTTGAGCCTCTCAATTTCATTAAAGTAAAAAATCCTGTTGCAGCCAAGCAAGCTAAAGACGTGTTCTTGAGTGTAACTAGTAAAAACCTGTCACCTCTACAAAATCAGAAGGTATGACCTAAGGAAAATTCCACTCTGGGAAAACTTGTATATTATACACCCAACCCCCCACTGCCAGGCAGAGCTGTGAGTTTATCTTTGAAGATCTGAAATAAAATAAGCCTACATCATGTGATTATGGCAAAAAAATTGTCAATGTCAAAACACTGTAATTTAAAAATAGTTTTTTACTCCAAAATGTTTCAGATTTGCACATCTCATACCCAACCCTTTCATTTGATATTTAGACCATGCTGTCTTGTAATCTTAACGTGTATGCAAAAATATTAAAATAATGTAACTTGCCAAAGCAATTAAACTTAAAAACTCATTTAACATCCTCTTTACCATTGTGTCCCTGGAAGGTCGCCCATCTTTGTGGACAATCCTGAAAGTTTTCTATAAAACAATGTTCATGTCAAGAGCATCATTTGCACTTCCTCTCACTGGAAACTTTTTTTATTTTTGGTAATGTTTTTTTTTTCTTTTGACTAATACACATGAGTTTTACAACTATGAACCATTGTAATTACTGTAGTTAATGTTTTTAATCACATATTAATGGCCTGTTTAAAACACTTAGGTATTTAATTCCCCATAGGAAGTAATTTTCTTTCCTTTTTCTATAAAAGTACTACAAAACACAATTTAGGTCAATTTATATCATGTAATTAGTTCATATTAGTGGAATTATAAGGCAATTCTAGTGTACAACAAAAATCAAATATAGATCAATAGCAATAAACTACCTGTACATGATTCATAAAATGAGCTCAGTTCATTTTTCAAAGGCTAGTCTCTACAATCTGAAATGACTTTTTATGTGAAGAAAAATAACTACAACTGAAATGGGGATAATCAAGAGGAACTGTAACTAAAAATAAAATTGAAAACATTTAATAACAGCATTGCTGAAATTAAACTCACAGCAATACCTCGAAATTAAAGCTGTTCATGATTCTGTGTATAACAGGCAGTCAGTGACTAGAGACCAATTGGACCTGAATATCTTCCATCTGCTCATCTGATTCTAGTCAATGCGAACAGTTCAATATTAAGACTGAACTGTAACAGAAAGCTGATCTCAGTTATCACTGAAGAAAGCAGTGGTGGCAGCCATGCCAGGTGATTAAACAGGCAATCTGGAACCAATCAAACCTACCAATTATTTTGCTTTTCTTTTACTGAACAAACTTTTTTTATAACCCTGCCAATATGTGAGTGTAGCGCCTTCTCCAGATAAAAAATGCAGAGAGAAGTTAATGCAGTTAGAGCTTATGCACTTCCAGAGCTTTTTCCTTGGGTACAATGATAGTCAGTAAGAGTCACTCTAAGCTATGAGCTCAATTATAAGAATTCTGGTGTTACATTTTTATTACTGTAGATGAACCTTTACAATATCCTTCCGCAGTGGTTGGCATTTGGTACAATGAAGAGAATATTGCTTTCTGTGTAGTGCTTCCAACTACATAGTAGATTTAAGCCC